>NW_027141965.1:0-241023 GCF_036365525.1 Heterodontus francisci
CTCAGAACCCTCGCCACACTCAGAACCCTCGCCACACTCAGAACCCTCGCCACACTCAGAACCCTCGCCACACTCAGAACCCTCGCCACACTCAGAACCCTCGCCACACTCAGAACCCTCGCCACACTCAGAACCCTCGCCACACTCAGAACCCTCGCCACACTCAGAACCCTCGCCACACTCAGAACCCTCGCCACACTCAGAACCCTCGCCACACTCAGAACCCTCGCCACACTCAGAACCCTCGCCACACTCAGAACCCTCGCCACACTCAGAACCCTCGCCACACTCAGAACCCTCGCCACACTCAGAACCCTCGCCACACTCAGAACCCTCGCCACACTCAGAACCCTCGCCACACTCAGAACCCTCGCCACACTCAGAACCCTCGCCACACTCAGAACCCTCGCCACACTCAGAACCCTCGCCACACTCAGAACCCTCGCCACACTCAGAACCCTCGCCACACTCAGAACCCTCGCCACACTCAGAACCCTCGCCACACTCAGAACCCTCGCCACACTCAGAACCCTCGCCACACTCAGAACCCTCGCCACACTCAGAACCCTCGCCACACTCAGAACCCTCGCCACACTCAGAACCCTCGCCACACTCAGAACCCTCGCCACACTCAGAACCCTCGCCACACTCAGAACCCTCGCCACACTCAGAACCCTCGCCACACTCAGAACCCTCGCCACACTCAGAACCCTCGCCACACTCAGAACCCTCGCCACACTCAGAACCCTCGCCACACTCAGAACCCTCGCCACACTCAGAACCCTCGCCACACTCAGAACCCTCGCCACACTCAGAACCCTCGCCACACTCAGAACCCTCGCCACACTCAGAACCCTCGCCACACTCAGAACCCTCGCCACACTCAGAACCCTCGCCACACTCAGAACCCTCGCCACACTCAGAACCCTCGCCACACTCAGAACCCTCGCCACACTCAGAACCCTCGCCACACTCAGAACCCTCGCCACACTCAGAACCCTCGCCACACTCAGAACCCTCGCCACACTCAGAACCCTCGCCACACTCAGAACCCTCGCCACACTCAGAACCCTCGCCACACTCAGAACCCTCGCCACACTCAGAACCCTCGCCACACTCAGAACCCTCGCCACACTCAGAACCCTCGCCACACTCAGAACCCTCGCCACACTCAGAACCCTCGCCACACTCAGAACCCTCGCCACACTCAGAACCCTCGCCACACTCAGAACCCTCGCCACACTCAGAACCCTCGCCACACTCAGAACCCTCGCCACACTCAGAACCCTCGCCACACTCAGAACCCTCGCCACACTCAGAACCCTCGCCACACTCAGAACCCTCGCCACACTCAGAACCCTCGCCACACTCAGAACCCTCGCCACACTCAGAACCCTCGCCACACTCAGAACCCTCGCCACACTCAGAACCCTCGCCACACTCAGAACCCTCGCCACACTCAGAACCCTCGCCACACTCAGAACCCTCGCCACACTCAGAACCCTCGCCACACTCAGAACCCTCGCCACACTCAGAACCCTCGCCACACTCAGAACCCTCGCCACACTCAGAACCCTCGCCACACTCAGAACCCTCGCCACACTCAGAACCCTCGCCACACTCAGAACCCTCGCCACACTCAGAACCCTCGCCACACTCAGAACCCTCGCCACACTCAGAACCCTCGCCACACTCAGAACCCTCGCCACACTCAGAACCCTCGCCACACTCAGAACCCTCGCCACACTCAGAACCCTCGCCACACTCAGAACCCTCGCCACACTCAGAACCCTCGCCACACTCAGAACCCTCGCCACACTCAGAACCCTCGCCACACTCAGAACCCTCGCCACACTCAGAACCCTCGCCACACTCAGAACCCTCGCCACACTCAGAACCCTCGCCACACTCAGAACCCTCGCCACACTCAGAACCCTCGCCACACTCAGAACCCTCGCCACACTCAGAACCCTCGCCACACTCAGAACCCTCGCCACACTCAGAACCCTCGCCACACTCAGAACCCTCGCCACACTCAGAACCCTCGCCACACTCAGAACCCTCGCCACACTCAGAACCCTCGCCACACTCAGAACCCTCGCCACACTCAGAACCCTCGCCACACTCAGAACCCTCGCCACACTCAGAACCCTCGCCACACTCAGAACCCTCGCCACACTCAGAACCCTCGCCACACTCAGAACCCTCGCCACACTCAGAACCCTCGCCACACTCAGAACCCTCGCCACACTCAGAACCCTCGCCACACTCAGAACCCTCGCCACACTCAGAACCCTCGCCACACTCAGAACCCTCGCCACACTCAGAACCCTCGCCACACTCAGAACCCTCGCCACACTCAGAACCCTCGCCACACTCAGAACCCTCGCCACACTCAGAACCCTCGCCACACTCAGAACCCTCGCCACACTCAGAACCCTCGCCACACTCAGAACCCTCGCCACACTCAGAACCCTCGCCACACTCAGAACCCTCGCCACACTCAGAACCCTCGCCACACTCAGAACCCTCGCCACACTCAGAACCCTCGCCACACTCAGAACCCTCGCCACACTCAGAACCCTCGCCACACTCAGAACCCTCGCCACACTCAGAACCCTCGCCACACTCAGAACCCTCGCCACACTCAGAACCCTCGCCACACTCAGAACCCTCGCCACACTCAGAACCCTCGCCACACTCAGAACCCTCGCCACACTCAGAACCCTCGCCACACTCAGAACCCTCGCCACACTCAGAACCCTCGCCACACTCAGAACCCTCGCCACACTCAGAACCCTCGCCACACTCAGAACCCTCGCCACACTCAGAACCCTCGCCACACTCAGAACCCTCGCCACACTCAGAACCCTCGCCACACTCAGAACCCTCGCCACACTCAGAACCCTCGCCACACTCAGAACCCTCGCCACACTCAGAACCCTCGCCACACTCAGAACCCTCGCCACACTCAGAACCCTCGCCACACTCAGAACCCTCGCCACACTCAGAACCCTCGCCACACTCAGAACCCTCGCCACACTCAGAACCCTCGCCACACTCAGAACCCTCGCCACACTCAGAACCCTCGCCACACTCAGAACCCTCGCCACACTCAGAACCCTCGCCACACTCAGAACCCTCGCCACACTCAGAACCCTCGCCACACTCAGAACCCTCGCCACACTCAGAACCCTCGCCACACTCAGAACCCTCGCCACACTCAGAACCCTCGCCACACTCAGAACCCTCGCCACACTCAGAACCCTCGCCACACTCAGAACCCTCGCCACACTCAGAACCCTCGCCACACTCAGAACCCTCGCCACACTCAGAACCCTCGCCACACTCAGAACCCTCGCCACACTCAGAACCCTCGCCACACTCAGAACCCTCGCCACACTCAGAACCCTCGCCACACTCAGAACCCTCGCCACACTCAGAACCCTCGCCACACTCAGAACCCTCGCCACACTCAGAACCCTCGCCACACTCAGAACCCTCGCCACACTCAGAACCCTCGCCACACTCAGAACCCTCGCCACACTCAGAACCCTCGCCACACTCAGAACCCTCGCCACACTCAGAACCCTCGCCACACTCAGAACCCTCGCCACACTCAGAACCCTCGCCACACTCAGAACCCTCGCCACACTCAGAACCCTCGCCACACTCAGAACCCTCGCCACACTCAGAACCCTCGCCACACTCAGAACCCTCGCCACACTCAGAACCCTCGCCACACTCAGAACCCTCGCCACACTCAGAACCCTCGCCACACTCAGAACCCTCGCCACACTCAGAACCCTCGCCACACTCAGAACCCTCGCCACACTCAGAACCCTCGCCACACTCAGAACCCTCGCCACACTCAGAACCCTCGCCACACTCAGAACCCTCGCCACACTCAGAACCCTCGCCACACTCAGAACCCTCGCCACACTCAGAACCCTCGCCACACTCAGAACCCTCGCCACACTCAGAACCCTCGCCACACTCAGAACCCTCGCCACACTCAGAACCCTCGCCACACTCAGAACCCTCGCCACACTCAGAACCCTCGCCACACTCAGAACCCTCGCCACACTCAGAACCCTCGCCACACTCAGAACCCTCGCCACACTCAGAACCCTCGCCACACTCAGAACCCTCGCCACACTCAGAACCCTCGCCACACTCAGAACCCTCGCCACACTCAGAACCCTCGCCACACTCAGAACCCTCGCCACACTCAGAACCCTCGCCACACTCAGAACCCTCGCCACACTCAGAACCCTCGCCACACTCAGAACCCTCGCCACACTCAGAACCCTCGCCACACTCAGAACCCTCGCCACACTCAGAACCCTCGCCACACTCAGAACCCTCGCCACACTCAGAACCCTCGCCACACTCAGAACCCTCGCCACACTCAGAACCCTCGCCACACTCAGAACCCTCGCCACACTCAGAACCCTCGCCACACTCAGAACCCTCGCCACACTCAGAACCCTCGCCACACTCAGAACCCTCGCCACACTCAGAACCCTCGCCACACTCAGAACCCTCGCCACACTCAGAACCCTCGCCACACTCAGAACCCTCGCCACACTCAGAACCCTCGCCACACTCAGAACCCTCGCCACACTCAGAACCCTCGCCACACTCAGAACCCTCGCCACACTCAGAACCCTCGCCACACTCAGAACCCTCGCCACACTCAGAACCCTCGCCACACTCAGAACCCTCGCCACACTCAGAACCCTCGCCACACTCAGAACCCTCGCCACACTCAGAACCCTCGCCACACTCAGAACCCTCGCCACACTCAGAACCCTCGCCACACTCAGAACCCTCGCCACACTCAGAACCCTCGCCACACTCAGAACCCTCGCCACACTCAGAACCCTCGCCACACTCAGAACCCTCGCCACACTCAGAACCCTCGCCACACTCAGAACCCTCGCCACACTCAGAACCCTCGCCACACTCAGAACCCTCGCCACACTCAGAACCCTCGCCACACTCAGAACCCTCGCCACACTCAGAACCCTCGCCACACTCAGAACCCTCGCCACACTCAGAACCCTCGCCACACTCAGAACCCTCGCCACACTCAGAACCCTCGCCACACTCAGAACCCTCGCCACACTCAGAACCCTCGCCACACTCAGAACCCTCGCCACACTCAGAACCCTCGCCACACTCAGAACCCTCGCCACACTCAGAACCCTCGCCACACTCAGAACCCTCGCCACACTCAGAACCCTCGCCACACTCAGAACCCTCGCCACACTCAGAACCCTCGCCACACTCAGAACCCTCGCCACACTCAGAACCCTCGCCACACTCAGAACCCTCGCCACACTCAGAACCCTCGCCACACTCAGAACCCTCGCCACACTCAGAACCCTCGCCACACTCAGAACCCTCGCCACACTCAGAACCCTCGCCACACTCAGAACCCTCGCCACACTCAGAACCCTCGCCACACTCAGAACCCTCGCCACACTCAGAACCCTCGCCACACTCAGAACCCTCGCCACACTCAGAACCCTCGCCACACTCAGAACCCTCGCCACACTCAGAACCCTCGCCACACTCAGAACCCTCGCCACACTCAGAACCCTCGCCACACTCAGAACCCTCGCCACACTCAGAACCCTCGCCACACTCAGAACCCTCGCCACACTCAGAACCCTCGCCACACTCAGAACCCTCGCCACACTCAGAACCCTCGCCACACTCAGAACCCTCGCCACACTCAGAACCCTCGCCACACTCAGAACCCTCGCCACACTCAGAACCCTCGCCACACTCAGAACCCTCGCCACACTCAGAACCCTCGCCACACTCAGAACCCTCGCCACACTCAGAACCCTCGCCACACTCAGAACCCTCGCCACACTCAGAACCCTCGCCACACTCAGAACCCTCGCCACACTCAGAACCCTCGCCACACTCAGAACCCTCGCCACACTCAGAACCCTCGCCACACTCAGAACCCTCGCCACACTCAGAACCCTCGCCACACTCAGAACCCTCGCCACACTCAGAACCCTCGCCACACTCAGAACCCTCGCCACACTCAGAACCCTCGCCACACTCAGAACCCTCGCCACACTCAGAACCCTCGCCACACTCAGAACCCTCGCCACACTCAGAACCCTCGCCACACTCAGAACCCTCGCCACACTCAGAACCCTCGCCACACTCAGAACCCTCGCCACACTCAGAACCCTCGCCACACTCAGAACCCTCGCCACACTCAGAACCCTCGCCACACTCAGAACCCTCGCCACACTCAGAACCCTCGCCACACTCAGAACCCTCGCCACACTCAGAACCCTCGCCACACTCAGAACCCTCGCCACACTCAGAACCCTCGCCACACTCAGAACCCTCGCCACACTCAGAACCCTCGCCACACTCAGAACCCTCGCCACACTCAGAACCCTCGCCACACTCAGAACCCTCGCCACACTCAGAACCCTCGCCACACTCAGAACCCTCGCCACACTCAGAACCCTCGCCACACTCAGAACCCTCGCCACACTCAGAACCCTCGCCACACTCAGAACCCTCGCCACACTCAGAACCCTCGCCACACTCAGAACCCTCGCCACACTCAGAACCCTCGCCACACTCAGAACCCTCGCCACACTCAGAACCCTCGCCACACTCAGAACCCTCGCCACACTCAGAACCCTCGCCACACTCAGAACCCTCGCCACACTCAGAACCCTCGCCACACTCAGAACCCTCGCCACACTCAGAACCCTCGCCACACTCAGAACCCTCGCCACACTCAGAACCCTCGCCACACTCAGAACCCTCGCCACACTCAGAACCCTCGCCACACTCAGAACCCTCGCCACACTCAGAACCCTCGCCACACTCAGAACCCTCGCCACACTCAGAACCCTCGCCACACTCAGAACCCTCGCCACACTCAGAACCCTCGCCACACTCAGAACCCTCGCCACACTCAGAACCCTCGCCACACTCAGAACCCTCGCCACACTCAGAACCCTCGCCACACTCAGAACCCTCGCCACACTCAGAACCCTCGCCACACTCAGAACCCTCGCCACACTCAGAACCCTCGCCACACTCAGAACCCTCGCCACACTCAGAACCCTCGCCACACTCAGAACCCTCGCCACACTCAGAACCCTCGCCACACTCAGAACCCTCGCCACACTCAGAACCCTCGCCACACTCAGAACCCTCGCCACACTCAGAACCCTCGCCACACTCAGAACCCTCGCCACACTCAGAACCCTCGCCACACTCAGAACCCTCGCCACACTCAGAACCCTCGCCACACTCAGAACCCTCGCCACACTCAGAACCCTCGCCACACTCAGAACCCTCGCCACACTCAGAACCCTCGCCACACTCAGAACCCTCGCCACACTCAGAACCCTCGCCACACTCAGAACCCTCGCCACACTCAGAACCCTCGCCACACTCAGAACCCTCGCCACACTCAGAACCCTCGCCACACTCAGAACCCTCGCCACACTCAGAACCCTCGCCACACTCAGAACCCTCGCCACACTCAGAACCCTCGCCACACTCAGAACCCTCGCCACACTCAGAACCCTCGCCACACTCAGAACCCTCGCCACACTCAGAACCCTCGCCACACTCAGAACCCTCGCCACACTCAGAACCCTCGCCACACTCAGAACCCTCGCCACACTCAGAACCCTCGCCACACTCAGAACCCTCGCCACACTCAGAACCCTCGCCACACTCAGAACCCTCGCCACACTCAGAACCCTCGCCACACTCAGAACCCTCGCCACACTCAGAACCCTCGCCACACTCAGAACCCTCGCCACACTCAGAACCCTCGCCACACTCAGAACCCTCGCCACACTCAGAACCCTCGCCACACTCAGAACCCTCGCCACACTCAGAACCCTCGCCACACTCAGAACCCTCGCCACACTCAGAACCCTCGCCACACTCAGAACCCTCGCCACACTCAGAACCCTCGCCACACTCAGAACCCTCGCCACACTCAGAACCCTCGCCACACTCAGAACCCTCGCCACACTCAGAACCCTCGCCACACTCAGAACCCTCGCCACACTCAGAACCCTCGCCACACTCAGAACCCTCGCCACACTCAGAACCCTCGCCACACTCAGAACCCTCGCCACACTCAGAACCCTCGCCACACTCAGAACCCTCGCCACACTCAGAACCCTCGCCACACTCAGAACCCTCGCCACACTCAGAACCCTCGCCACACTCAGAACCCTCGCCACACTCAGAACCCTCGCCACACTCAGAACCCTCGCCACACTCAGAACCCTCGCCACACTCAGAACCCTCGCCACACTCAGAACCCTCGCCACACTCAGAACCCTCGCCACACTCAGAACCCTCGCCACACTCAGAACCCTCGCCACACTCAGAACCCTCGCCACACTCAGAACCCTCGCCACACTCAGAACCCTCGCCACACTCAGAACCCTCGCCACACTCAGAACCCTCGCCACACTCAGAACCCTCGCCACACTCAGAACCCTCGCCACACTCAGAACCCTCGCCACACTCAGAACCCTCGCCACACTCAGAACCCTCGCCACACTCAGAACCCTCGCCACACTCAGAACCCTCGCCACACTCAGAACCCTCGCCACACTCAGAACCCTCGCCACACTCAGAACCCTCGCCACACTCAGAACCCTCGCCACACTCAGAACCCTCGCCACACTCAGAACCCTCGCCACACTCAGAACCCTCGCCACACTCAGAACCCTCGCCACACTCAGAACCCTCGCCACACTCAGAACCCTCGCCACACTCAGAACCCTCGCCACACTCAGAACCCTCGCCACACTCAGAACCCTCGCCACACTCAGAACCCTCGCCACACTCAGAACCCTCGCCACACTCAGAACCCTCGCCACACTCAGAACCCTCGCCACACTCAGAACCCTCGCCACACTCAGAACCCTCGCCACACTCAGAACCCTCGCCACACTCAGAACCCTCGCCACACTCAGAACCCTCGCCACACTCAGAACCCTCGCCACACTCAGAACCCTCGCCACACTCAGAACCCTCGCCACACTCAGAACCCTCGCCACACTCAGAACCCTCGCCACACTCAGAACCCTCGCCACACTCAGAACCCTCGCCACACTCAGAACCCTCGCCACACTCAGAACCCTCGCCACACTCAGAACCCTCGCCACACTCAGAACCCTCGCCACACTCAGAACCCTCGCCACACTCAGAACCCTCGCCACACTCAGAACCCTCGCCACACTCAGAACCCTCGCCACACTCAGAACCCTCGCCACACTCAGAACCCTCGCCACACTCAGAACCCTCGCCACACTCAGAACCCTCGCCACACTCAGAACCCTCGCCACACTCAGAACCCTCGCCACACTCAGAACCCTCGCCACACTCAGAACCCTCGCCACACTCAGAACCCTCGCCACACTCAGAACCCTCGCCACACTCAGAACCCTCGCCACACTCAGAACCCTCGCCACACTCAGAACCCTCGCCACACTCAGAACCCTCGCCACACTCAGAACCCTCGCCACACTCAGAACCCTCGCCACACTCAGAACCCTCGCCACACTCAGAACCCTCGCCACACTCAGAACCCTCGCCACACTCAGAACCCTCGCCACACTCAGAACCCTCGCCACACTCAGAACCCTCGCCACACTCAGAACCCTCGCCACACTCAGAACCCTCGCCACACTCAGAACCCTCGCCACACTCAGAACCCTCGCCACACTCAGAACCCTCGCCACACTCAGAACCCTCGCCACACTCAGAACCCTCGCCACACTCAGAACCCTCGCCACACTCAGAACCCTCGCCACACTCAGAACCCTCGCCACACTCAGAACCCTCGCCACACTCAGAACCCTCGCCACACTCAGAACCCTCGCCACACTCAGAACCCTCGCCACACTCAGAACCCTCGCCACACTCAGAACCCTCGCCACACTCAGAACCCTCGCCACACTCAGAACCCTCGCCACACTCAGAACCCTCGCCACACTCAGAACCCTCGCCACACTCAGAACCCTCGCCACACTCAGAACCCTCGCCACACTCAGAACCCTCGCCACACTCAGAACCCTCGCCACACTCAGAACCCTCGCCACACTCAGAACCCTCGCCACACTCAGAACCCTCGCCACACTCAGAACCCTCGCCACACTCAGAACCCTCGCCACACTCAGAACCCTCGCCACACTCAGAACCCTCGCCACACTCAGAACCCTCGCCACACTCAGAACCCTCGCCACACTCAGAACCCTCGCCACACTCAGAACCCTCGCCACACTCAGAACCCTCGCCACACTCAGAACCCTCGCCACACTCAGAACCCTCGCCACACTCAGAACCCTCGCCACACTCAGAACCCTCGCCACACTCAGAACCCTCGCCACACTCAGAACCCTCGCCACACTCAGAACCCTCGCCACACTCAGAACCCTCGCCACACTCAGAACCCTCGCCACACTCAGAACCCTCGCCACACTCAGAACCCTCGCCACACTCAGAACCCTCGCCACACTCAGAACCCTCGCCACACTCAGAACCCTCGCCACACTCAGAACCCTCGCCACACTCAGAACCCTCGCCACACTCAGAACCCTCGCCACACTCAGAACCCTCGCCACACTCAGAACCCTCGCCACACTCAGAACCCTCGCCACACTCAGAACCCTCGCCACACTCAGAACCCTCGCCACACTCAGAACCCTCGCCACACTCAGAACCCTCGCCACACTCAGAACCCTCGCCACACTCAGAACCCTCGCCACACTCAGAACCCTCGCCACACTCAGAACCCTCGCCACACTCAGAACCCTCGCCACACTCAGAACCCTCGCCACACTCAGAACCCTCGCCACACTCAGAACCCTCGCCACACTCAGAACCCTCGCCACACTCAGAACCCTCGCCACACTCAGAACCCTCGCCACACTCAGAACCCTCGCCACACTCAGAACCCTCGCCACACTCAGAACCCTCGCCACACTCAGAACCCTCGCCACACTCAGAACCCTCGCCACACTCAGAACCCTCGCCACACTCAGAACCCTCGCCACACTCAGAACCCTCGCCACACTCAGAACCCTCGCCACACTCAGAACCCTCGCCACACTCAGAACCCTCGCCACACTCAGAACCCTCGCCACACTCAGAACCCTCGCCACACTCAGAACCCTCGCCACACTCAGAACCCTCGCCACACTCAGAACCCTCGCCACACTCAGAACCCTCGCCACACTCAGAACCCTCGCCACACTCAGAACCCTCGCCACACTCAGAACCCTCGCCACACTCAGAACCCTCGCCACACTCAGAACCCTCGCCACACTCAGAACCCTCGCCACACTCAGAACCCTCGCCACACTCAGAACCCTCGCCACACTCAGAACCCTCGCCACACTCAGAACCCTCGCCACACTCAGAACCCTCGCCACACTCAGAACCCTCGCCACACTCAGAACCCTCGCCACACTCAGAACCCTCGCCACACTCAGAACCCTCGCCACACTCAGAACCCTCGCCACACTCAGAACCCTCGCCACACTCAGAACCCTCGCCACACTCAGAACCCTCGCCACACTCAGAACCCTCGCCACACTCAGAACCCTCGCCACACTCAGAACCCTCGCCACACTCAGAACCCTCGCCACACTCAGAACCCTCGCCACACTCAGAACCCTCGCCACACTCAGAACCCTCGCCACACTCAGAACCCTCGCCACACTCAGAACCCTCGCCACACTCAGAACCCTCGCCACACTCAGAACCCTCGCCACACTCAGAACCCTCGCCACACTCAGAACCCTCGCCACACTCAGAACCCTCGCCACACTCAGAACCCTCGCCACACTCAGAACCCTCGCCACACTCAGAACCCTCGCCACACTCAGAACCCTCGCCACACTCAGAACCCTCGCCACACTCAGAACCCTCGCCACACTCAGAACCCTCGCCACACTCAGAACCCTCGCCACACTCAGAACCCTCGCCACACTCAGAACCCTCGCCACACTCAGAACCCTCGCCACACTCAGAACCCTCGCCACACTCAGAACCCTCGCCACACTCAGAACCCTCGCCACACTCAGAACCCTCGCCACACTCAGAACCCTCGCCACACTCAGAACCCTCGCCACACTCAGAACCCTCGCCACACTCAGAACCCTCGCCACACTCAGAACCCTCGCCACACTCAGAACCCTCGCCACACTCAGAACCCTCGCCACACTCAGAACCCTCGCCACACTCAGAACCCTCGCCACACTCAGAACCCTCGCCACACTCAGAACCCTCGCCACACTCAGAACCCTCGCCACACTCAGAACCCTCGCCACACTCAGAACCCTCGCCACACTCAGAACCCTCGCCACACTCAGAACCCTCGCCACACTCAGAACCCTCGCCACACTCAGAACCCTCGCCACACTCAGAACCCTCGCCACACTCAGAACCCTCGCCACACTCAGAACCCTCGCCACACTCAGAACCCTCGCCACACTCAGAACCCTCGCCACACTCAGAACCCTCGCCACACTCAGAACCCTCGCCACACTCAGAACCCTCGCCACACTCAGAACCCTCGCCACACTCAGAACCCTCGCCACACTCAGAACCCTCGCCACACTCAGAACCCTCGCCACACTCAGAACCCTCGCCACACTCAGAACCCTCGCCACACTCAGAACCCTCGCCACACTCAGAACCCTCGCCACACTCAGAACCCTCGCCACACTCAGAACCCTCGCCACACTCAGAACCCTCGCCACACTCAGAACCCTCGCCACACTCAGAACCCTCGCCACACTCAGAACCCTCGCCACACTCAGAACCCTCGCCACACTCAGAACCCTCGCCACACTCAGAACCCTCGCCACACTCAGAACCCTCGCCACACTCAGAACCCTCGCCACACTCAGAACCCTCGCCACACTCAGAACCCTCGCCACACTCAGAACCCTCGCCACACTCAGAACCCTCGCCACACTCAGAACCCTCGCCACACTCAGAACCCTCGCCACACTCAGAACCCTCGCCACACTCAGAACCCTCGCCACACTCAGAACCCTCGCCACACTCAGAACCCTCGCCACACTCAGAACCCTCGCCACACTCAGAACCCTCGCCACACTCAGAACCCTCGCCACACTCAGAACCCTCGCCACACTCAGAACCCTCGCCACACTCAGAACCCTCGCCACACTCAGAACCCTCGCCACACTCAGAACCCTCGCCACACTCAGAACCCTCGCCACACTCAGAACCCTCGCCACACTCAGAACCCTCGCCACACTCAGAACCCTCGCCACACTCAGAACCCTCGCCACACTCAGAACCCTCGCCACACTCAGAACCCTCGCCACACTCAGAACCCTCGCCACACTCAGAACCCTCGCCACACTCAGAACCCTCGCCACACTCAGAACCCTCGCCACACTCAGAACCCTCGCCACACTCAGAACCCTCGCCACACTCAGAACCCTCGCCACACTCAGAACCCTCGCCACACTCAGAACCCTCGCCACACTCAGAACCCTCGCCACACTCAGAACCCTCGCCACACTCAGAACCCTCGCCACACTCAGAACCCTCGCCACACTCAGAACCCTCGCCACACTCAGAACCCTCGCCACACTCAGAACCCTCGCCACACTCAGAACCCTCGCCACACTCAGAACCCTCGCCACACTCAGAACCCTCGCCACACTCAGAACCCTCGCCACACTCAGAACCCTCGCCACACTCAGAACCCTCGCCACACTCAGAACCCTCGCCACACTCAGAACCCTCGCCACACTCAGAACCCTCGCCACACTCAGAACCCTCGCCACACTCAGAACCCTCGCCACACTCAGAACCCTCGCCACACTCAGAACCCTCGCCACACTCAGAACCCTCGCCACACTCAGAACCCTCGCCACACTCAGAACCCTCGCCACACTCAGAACCCTCGCCACACTCAGAACCCTCGCCACACTCAGAACCCTCGCCACACTCAGAACCCTCGCCACACTCAGAACCCTCGCCACACTCAGAACCCTCGCCACACTCAGAACCCTCGCCACACTCAGAACCCTCGCCACACTCAGAACCCTCGCCACACTCAGAACCCTCGCCACACTCAGAACCCTCGCCACACTCAGAACCCTCGCCACACTCAGAACCCTCGCCACACTCAGAACCCTCGCCACACTCAGAACCCTCGCCACACTCAGAACCCTCGCCACACTCAGAACCCTCGCCACACTCAGAACCCTCGCCACACTCAGAACCCTCGCCACACTCAGAACCCTCGCCACACTCAGAACCCTCGCCACACTCAGAACCCTCGCCACACTCAGAACCCTCGCCACACTCAGAACCCTCGCCACACTCAGAACCCTCGCCACACTCAGAACCCTCGCCACACTCAGAACCCTCGCCACACTCAGAACCCTCGCCACACTCAGAACCCTCGCCACACTCAGAACCCTCGCCACACTCAGAACCCTCGCCACACTCAGAACCCTCGCCACACTCAGAACCCTCGCCACACTCAGAACCCTCGCCACACTCAGAACCCTCGCCACACTCAGAACCCTCGCCACACTCAGAACCCTCGCCACACTCAGAACCCTCGCCACACTCAGAACCCTCGCCACACTCAGAACCCTCGCCACACTCAGAACCCTCGCCACACTCAGAACCCTCGCCACACTCAGAACCCTCGCCACACTCAGAACCCTCGCCACACTCAGAACCCTCGCCACACTCAGAACCCTCGCCACACTCAGAACCCTCGCCACACTCAGAACCCTCGCCACACTCAGAACCCTCGCCACACTCAGAACCCTCGCCACACTCAGAACCCTCGCCACACTCAGAACCCTCGCCACACTCAGAACCCTCGCCACACTCAGAACCCTCGCCACACTCAGAACCCTCGCCACACTCAGAACCCTCGCCACACTCAGAACCCTCGCCACACTCAGAACCCTCGCCACACTCAGAACCCTCGCCACACTCAGAACCCTCGCCACACTCAGAACCCTCGCCACACTCAGAACCCTCGCCACACTCAGAACCCTCGCCACACTCAGAACCCTCGCCACACTCAGAACCCTCGCCACACTCAGAACCCTCGCCACACTCAGAACCCTCGCCACACTCAGAACCCTCGCCACACTCAGAACCCTCGCCACACTCAGAACCCTCGCCACACTCAGAACCCTCGCCACACTCAGAACCCTCGCCACACTCAGAACCCTCGCCACACTCAGAACCCTCGCCACACTCAGAACCCTCGCCACACTCAGAACCCTCGCCACACTCAGAACCCTCGCCACACTCAGAACCCTCGCCACACTCAGAACCCTCGCCACACTCAGAACCCTCGCCACACTCAGAACCCTCGCCACACTCAGAACCCTCGCCACACTCAGAACCCTCGCCACACTCAGAACCCTCGCCACACTCAGAACCCTCGCCACACTCAGAACCCTCGCCACACTCAGAACCCTCGCCACACTCAGAACCCTCGCCACACTCAGAACCCTCGCCACACTCAGAACCCTCGCCACACTCAGAACCCTCGCCACACTCAGAACCCTCGCCACACTCAGAACCCTCGCCACACTCAGAACCCTCGCCACACTCAGAACCCTCGCCACACTCAGAACCCTCGCCACACTCAGAACCCTCGCCACACTCAGAACCCTCGCCACACTCAGAACCCTCGCCACACTCAGAACCCTCGCCACACTCAGAACCCTCGCCACACTCAGAACCCTCGCCACACTCAGAACCCTCGCCACACTCAGAACCCTCGCCACACTCAGAACCCTCGCCACACTCAGAACCCTCGCCACACTCAGAACCCTCGCCACACTCAGAACCCTCGCCACACTCAGAACCCTCGCCACACTCAGAACCCTCGCCACACTCAGAACCCTCGCCACACTCAGAACCCTCGCCACACTCAGAACCCTCGCCACACTCAGAACCCTCGCCACACTCAGAACCCTCGCCACACTCAGAACCCTCGCCACACTCAGAACCCTCGCCACACTCAGAACCCTCGCCACACTCAGAACCCTCGCCACACTCAGAACCCTCGCCACACTCAGAACCCTCGCCACACTCAGAACCCTCGCCACACTCAGAACCCTCGCCACACTCAGAACCCTCGCCACACTCAGAACCCTCGCCACACTCAGAACCCTCGCCACACTCAGAACCCTCGCCACACTCAGAACCCTCGCCACACTCAGAACCCTCGCCACACTCAGAACCCTCGCCACACTCAGAACCCTCGCCACACTCAGAACCCTCGCCACACTCAGAACCCTCGCCACACTCAGAACCCTCGCCACACTCAGAACCCTCGCCACACTCAGAACCCTCGCCACACTCAGAACCCTCGCCACACTCAGAACCCTCGCCACACTCAGAACCCTCGCCACACTCAGAACCCTCGCCACACTCAGAACCCTCGCCACACTCAGAACCCTCGCCACACTCAGAACCCTCGCCACACTCAGAACCCTCGCCACACTCAGAACCCTCGCCACACTCAGAACCCTCGCCACACTCAGAACCCTCGCCACACTCAGAACCCTCGCCACACTCAGAACCCTCGCCACACTCAGAACCCTCGCCACACTCAGAACCCTCGCCACACTCAGAACCCTCGCCACACTCAGAACCCTCGCCACACTCAGAACCCTCGCCACACTCAGAACCCTCGCCACACTCAGAACCCTCGCCACACTCAGAACCCTCGCCACACTCAGAACCCTCGCCACACTCAGAACCCTCGCCACACTCAGAACCCTCGCCACACTCAGAACCCTCGCCACACTCAGAACCCTCGCCACACTCAGAACCCTCGCCACACTCAGAACCCTCGCCACACTCAGAACCCTCGCCACACTCAGAACCCTCGCCACACTCAGAACCCTCGCCACACTCAGAACCCTCGCCACACTCAGAACCCTCGCCACACTCAGAACCCTCGCCACACTCAGAACCCTCGCCACACTCAGAACCCTCGCCACACTCAGAACCCTCGCCACACTCAGAACCCTCGCCACACTCAGAACCCTCGCCACACTCAGAACCCTCGCTGTCTTGATTTGTTGTTGTTTCAGCAGTTTGACAACTCGTGGTGGACATGGTGGTATTCCTGGCATGCATCAAACTTAAATACACTAAAGGACAAAAGTTCCAGGAGCTACAATGTACTGTACAACTCCAATGCAATTACTACTCTTGGCAGAGAACTATTTTGGGAACTTTGTAGTTATTAGTTCCAGACCTCCTGATGGCTAGTCAGGCCAGTCACCAGCCAATTCTCCCACAGAACGTACTAATTAGTGTTGCTGCTGGGGGCATTTGGATATATCAATTCATCCTTGTTTTCCACTCCAAGTTGCTAGTACTGTTTAAACTGTACTATCTCCTGGCAACACAATTTATGGCCTGCATTTTCCACTGGCTATGGTTGATGTGGTAAAGGAACTTCCAAGGAGTCCCTGCAATATTTGCATGAGGCCCCTCTTTACTTCTTGTCATCTCCATACAAGACCAGCTTGGGCAGATGACTAGAGCCTATGTGGGCAACATTACATGTCCAACACTAAGCTTAGCAGGCGGATGGGCTTGATGCTCCTGTTAGTTGTTTCCATGAAAATTTTGTGATGCAGTCCTGCCAGCAGATCTTGAAACTGCCAAGGCAGTGATGGGAGTGCTCTTCAAGGTCTACACAGACAGCATTACAGGACACATTACTACCAGACACATGAGCAGCAAGAACAATGGATTTGTCCCCTTCTGTCCACAGGTTAAGCCTGCCAAATTTTTTTTCTTTATGATTAAATATGCTACACTAGGAAATAGACAATGCTGGCATCAAACTAGAGGGTGCTCCCCAAATCAGTAAATTCCTTTAAAGCCTTCAGCTTGGTTAACTTTGACAATGTTTGGCTCTGTTTTCTGCTTAGATTGCTCCTTCACCCCGACATTTGTGCTGGCTCCAAAAAAAAAAAGTGTTTTATTTGACTGTGGGCAAACAAAGTGCTGTGAAATGACTGAAAGTTGCACAGAACAGTCTTTGTATTGGAGCCTGAAGACAAGTTTGAAAAGGGCTTCAGTCCAGCTGCTTACATAAATACCCTCAGTAAACTCTAGCATTGCCTGCTGCAGAATTATGCTCAAAAAGATGGTCAACATGGTTGGAGCCAGCCCATACCATTAGAGATACACAAGGGATGGAAGGTCACTTTTGCTGGACTTGAAGTTTACTTTCATGCAACTGCTTCACAGAAGCTAGGAATCTGGGTGGGCAAAAGTATATGAAATGTTTGAAGTCCATCTGCTGACTGTCAAATGCCTTTCTCAGGCACAGCAAATTAAAAACGTACAGGCCTTTGTTTTGCTCTCCAATTACTAGTGTCAATTGAATGTTTTTGGCGCCCATTTGCTCTGAAACTATACTGGCTCTAAAATGGTCTTAGACAAAATGGTAGGCAGAAGCCCATTCATTCAGAATTTCTCACCACAATCTTCCCAGCGATAAAAACACAAGGGTTAACCCATTGTTGATGGAACAGTACAGATTTTCTTTTTTTATAATTTTGGCTCCAGGGGCTTTGTTCTTTTTCAATCTGCTTGATGGCAGTTTACTGCAGAGTTGGGCTCTCATCCACTTATTTGAAAGGCTGTTTTGTGATTGATGGCAGTATCATGCACTGCACACTTGGGACCACAAAGAATTTCAAACTACTCAGACCAGCTTTCCACTGCTGATTCCTTGTCAGTGTGCAGATCTTTTGCCTTTGGTGTGCTGGTCAAACACCAGATTTTAGTGCGTCAGGGAAAGTTGTTGCCAGTTTTGGTGTAAATTTCAGGTTTTTTTTCCCACCTGCAAACCACCAGTCATTTCAGATATTCAACTTAGATTGAAAGGTGCTGCAGGCTTTAGACAGACAGTCTTTGCCCCTTGGCTTGTGAACCCAATGAGCATGAGCCAACAGTTTTATTAGTACAACTTAAATTTCCTTGTCATTTTTAAATCAAACCAGTCCCCAGTTTTTTTCTTTTAAGTTTGATTTATCTAGTACTGCAGCTTTCCTGTGTTTCCAGAATTCCTCTACAACAGAATCAATGAAGTCAGGATGTTCCAGTTTAGGCTTGAAGATCATTTAATATCTAGCTCTAAGCCTGTTTTTTGGGTTTAGGCTTGAAGACAAACAGCTTAGAATGACAAAGCCAGTGGTCTGATGTGCACAGTGCAGACTGGGCACATCTCATGTGCAGGACATCCGTTAAGTCACACTTGCCCAAAGGTGCAATCTCAGGTACCAGAATTAAGAGAGTGAGGATGCATCAATCTGTTCCTGAAGCAATCCAATTCTTCAAAAGAAAGCATTTGTTATGGACAGCTACTTTTCTGCAGAATTCCATCTGTAAGTAAAAACAAAGAAATGCTGCACTCCGGAAGCATCTGTGGAGAGAAGCAGAAATAACGCCACATTAGTGACCCTTCATTTGAACTCGCAATTGTTTATAATGTAACAGGTGAATCAAGTCAAGTGGGGTGGGGAAAGAGAAAAAAAAAAGATAAGGGCAAGGTGATTGGATACAGGGCCACAGAATACATGACTAGGTCATGCAGCAAAGCCAAACAGTATCTTAATGGTGTGCTGAAAAGACAAAAAAAAAAACTTCTGCAGTAAGGCTTTATTAAATTGATGCAAATGAAGAGCCCTGACTTAAAGCACAAAACACAGGGAGCAGGCACCTTATTTTTTTTCCAAGTAACAAACCAACAAAAGGGGGACAAGTGATGCTCCGACATTGAAATTAATGTTCAGTCTGGCAGGCTGTAGTGTGACTAAAATCAATGATACTGTTCAAGCTTGTGTTGATATTCACTGGAACACTACAGCAAGTCCAGGGCAGGTATGGCTATGAGATTATGAGGGGGGTGCTGTTGCAATCGAAAGCAACTGGAAACTCTGTTAGGCTTTTGCACAAAGCCAAGATGTTGTCCAAAGCAGTCACCGCATCAGTGCTTAGTCTCCAGTGAGCACATGACAACCAGCCGATACGGTATACTATTTGAAAGTGCAGGTAAATTGGGCTGGCACATTTGTTAGCACCTCCGCCTCACAGCGGCAGCAACCCAGGTCCAGTTCTGGGTACCGCCTGTGTGGAGTTTGTAAGTTCTCCTGGTGACCACGTGGATTTCTGCCAGGTGCTCTGGTTTCCTCCCACAGCTAAAGACTTACAGGTTGATGGGGAAAATTCTAATTTTCCCCCTAGTGTAGGTCGGTGGTAGGAGAATGGTGGGGATGTGTTAAGGAATATGGGATTAATGTAAGATTAGTATAAATAGGTGGTTGGTCAGCACGGACTCGTTGGGCCTGTTTCAGGGCTGTATCTTTTCATGTCCAAGTCTGTCTAAATTGCTGCTAAACTTGAAAAGGAGTGTTTGGGCCATTGGATAGTGAAGAGGAGAAGTTAAAAAAAAAAAGGCAGGTGTCACATTCTGCAATTGCATGGGAAGCTGCTGTGCAAAATGGGAAGAAGTGTTGGGATAATGGAGGAGTGGACCAGGGTGTCAGAGGGAATGATCCTTATGAATGCTGACAGGGGAGGGGGAATATGCTTTTGGTAGTGGCATCACACTGGATGTGGCAGTAACGGCAAGGCCGAATGCTTTGGATGGAGGCTTGAGGTGGAAAGGAGGACAAAAAGTAACCCTTGTATGTTAGTATGAAGGAGGCAAAGGGGGCAGGGTAGAAGTGCCACTAACATGTTTTGTTGAATTCTTTGAAGATGTGAAAACACATTGATGAAGGAAGAGCAGGGGATGTGGAGTATATGGATTTTAGCAAGGCGCTTGATAAGTTTCCCCATGGTAGGCTCATTCAGAAAATGAGGCATGGGATACAGGGAAATTTGGCTGTCTGGATACAGAATTGGCTGGCCCATAGAAGGTGGTAGTAGATGGAAAGTATTCAGCATGGAGCTCGGTGACCAGTGGTGTTCAAGGATCTGTTCTGGGACCTCTGCAATTTGTGATGTTTATAAATGACTTGGATGAGAAAGTGGAAGGCTGGGTTAGCAAGTTTGCCAATGACACGAAGGTTGCTGGAGTTGTGGATAGTGTGGAAGGCTGTTGTAGGTTGCAACGGGACATTGACAGGATGCAGAGCTGGGCTGAGTAGTGGCAGATGGGGTTCAACCTGGAAAAGTGTGAAGTGATTGATTTTGGAAGGTCGAATTTGAATGCAGAATACAGGCTTAAAGACAGGATTCTTGGTAGTGTGGAGGAACAGAGGGATCTTGGGGTCCATGTCTATAGATCGCTCAAAGTTGCCACCCAAGTTGATAGGGTTGTTAAGAAGGCGTATGGCGTGTTGGCTTTCATTAACAGGGGGATTGAATTTAAGAGCCACGAGGTTATGCTGCAGCTCTAAGGCCCTGGTTTGACCACACTTGGAATGTTGTGTTCAGTTCTGGTCGCCTCATTATAGGAAGGATGTGGAAGCTTCAGAGAGGGTGCAGAAGAGATTTACCAGGATGCTGCCTGGACTGGAGGGCATGTCCTACGAAGAAATATTGAGGGAGCTAGGGTTTTTCTCATTGGAGCGAAGGAGGATGAGGCGCGACTTGGAGGGGTAAAAGATGATGAGAGGCATTGATAGAGTGGATAGTCAGACTTTTTCCCCAGGGTGGAAAGGGCTATCACCAGGGGGCATAATTTGAAAGGTGATTGGAGGAAGGTTTTGGGGAGATGTCAGAGGTAGGTTCTTTACACAGAGTGGTGGGTCCGTGGAATGCACTGCCAGCGGTGGTAGTAGAAGCAGATACATTAGGGGCATTTAAGCAACTCTTGGATAGGTACATGGATGATAGTAGAATGAAGGGTAGCTAGTTTGATCTTAGAGTAGGTTAAAGGTTTGGCACAACATCGTGGGCTGAAGGGCCTGTACTGTGCAATGTTGTAATAGCAGCAGTAAGCAATTCAGCCCCTTGAACGTGCTCTGCCATTCAAAACCATCATGACTGATCTCACCTCAGCATCAACTCTACTTTCCTGCCCATTCTTCATTACCCTTCAAGCCTTTAGTAAAAATCTGTCACATTTACTCAATGCCCTGGCATCCACCACACTCTGGAGTAGTGAATTCCACAGACCCTTTGAGAAGTAATTTCTCCTCATCTCTGGTTTAAATCTGCAACCCCTTATCCTAAAACTATGACTTCTCGTTCTAGTTTGCCCCACCAGAGGAAACATCCTCTACATCTACTTTGTCAATTCCCTTAATCATTTATGTACCTCAATTAGATCTCCTCTCATTCTTCTAAACTCTGGAGTCAAGGCCTAAACTGCTCAATCTCTTAAACAAACCCCTCATCTCTGCAGGGTTAAGGAAAATCCCAAAGCCTTTTATTCATATATAAAAAGGAGCAAGAGGATAACTAGAGAAAAGATTGGCCCACTCGAGGACAAAAGGAGGAAAGTTATGCGTGGAGTCAGTGAAAATGGGAGAGATTCTAAACGAGTACTTTGCATCGGTATTCACCGAGGAGAGGGACATGACGGATGTTGAGTTTAGGGACAGATGTTTGATTACTCTAGGTCAAGTCGGCATAAGGAGGGAGGAAGTGTTGGGTATTCTAAAAGGCATTAAGGTGGACAAGTCCCCAGGTCCGGATGGGATCTATCCCAGGTTACTGAGGGAAGCGAGAGAGGAAATAGCTGGGGCCTTAACAGATATCTTTGCAGCATCCTTAAACACAGATGAGGGCCCAGGAGGACTGGAGAATTGCTAATGTTGTCCCCTTGTTTAAGAAGGGTAGCAGGGATAATCCAGGTAATTATAGACCGGTGAGCCTGACGTCAGTGGTAGGGAAGCTGCTGGAGAAGATACTGAGGGATAGAATCTATTCCCATTTGGAAGTAAATGGGCTTATCAGTGATAGGCAACATGGTTTTGTGCAGGGAAGGTCATGTCTTACCAACTTAATAGAATTCTTTGAGGAAGTGACAAATTTGATTAATGAGGGAAGGGCTGTAGATGTCATATACATGGACTTCAGTAAGGCGTTTGATAAGGTTCCCCATGGTAGGCTGATGGAGAAAGTGAAGTCGCATGGGGTCCAAGGTGTACTATCTAGTAGAAGAACTGGCTGGGCAACAGGAGACAGTAGCAGTGGAAGGGAGTTTCTCAAAATGGAGATGTGTGACCAGTGGTGTTCCACAGGGATCTGTGCTGGGACCACTGTTTGATATACATAAATGATTTGGAGGAAAGTATAGGTGGTCTGATTAGCAAGTTTGCAGACGACACTAAGATTAGTGGAGTAGCAGATAGTGAAGGGGACTGTCAGAGAATACAGCAGAATATAGATAGACTGGAGAGTCGGCAGAGAAATGGCAGATGGAGTTCAATCAGGGCAAATGCGAAGTGATGCATTTTGGAAGATCCAATTCAAGAGTGAACTAGACAGTAAATGGAAAAGTCCTGGGGAAAATTGATGTACAGAGAGATTTGGGTGTTCAGGTCCATTGTTCCCTGAAGGTGGCAACACAGGTCAATAGTGGTCAAGGAGGCATACGGCATGCTTTCCTTCATCGGACAGGGTATTGAGTACAAGGGTTGGCAGGTCACGTTACAGTTGTAAAAGACTTTGGCTCGGCCACATTTGGAATACCGCGTGCAGTTTAGAGATACAGCATTGAAACAGGCCCCTTCAGCCACATTACCAAAAGGATGTGGATGCTTTGGAGAGGGTGCAGAGGAGGTTCACCAGGATGTTGCCTGGTATGGAGGGCGCTAGCTATGAAGAGAGGTTGAGTAGATTAGGATTATTTTCATTAGAAAGATGGAGGTTGAGGGGGGGACCTGATTGAGGTGTACAAAATCATGAGGGGTATAGACAGGGTGGATAGCAAGAAGCTTTCTCCCCCCCCCCCCCCCCGAGTGGGGGATTCAATTACTAGGGGTCACGAGTTCAACAGGAGGGGAAAAGTTTAGGGGGATACGAGTGGAAAGTTCTTTACGCAGAGGGTGGTGGGTGCCTGGAATGTGTTGCCAGCGGAGGTGGTAGACGCGGGCACGATAGCGTCTTTTAAGATGTATCTGGACAGATACATGAATGGGCAGGAAGCAAAGAGATAGAGACCCTTATAAAATGGGCAACATGTTTAGATAGAAGATCTGGTTCGGCGTAGGCTTGGAGGGCCGAAGGGCCTGTTCCTGTGCTGTAATTTTCTTTGCTCTCTGGAACCAATCTAGTGAACCTCATCTGAACTGCCTCCAAATCCAACTACTTCCCTTTTCAAGTCAGGGGACCAAAACTGTACACAATACTCCAGATGCAGTCTCACTACTGCTTTGTATAGTTGCAGCAACACTTCCCTACTTTTATACTCTATTCCTTTAGCAATAACTGCCAACATTTCACTGGCCTTCCTTTTTACTTGCTGCACCTGCATACTACATTGACAACTCATGTATCAGCACACTCCAATCCCTCGGCATCAAAGCTTTGAGTTTTCTCTTGTAGCTAATTTACCTTTCTAACCCTCCAACAAAAATGGATAACCTCACTTATCCACATCGAAATCCATCTGCAAAATTTAGGCACATTCACCTAACAAAGAACAAAGAAAATTACAGCACAGGAACAGGCCCTTCGGCCCTCCAAGCCTACGCCGATCCAGATCTTCTATCTAAACATGTTGCCCATTTTAAGGGTCTCTATCTCTTTGCTTCCTGCCCATTCATGTATCTGTCCAGATACATCTTAAAAGATGCTATCGTGCCCGTGTCTACCACCTCTGCTGGCAACACATTCCAGGCACCCACCACCCTCTGCGTAAAGAACTTTCCACGCATATCCCCCCTAAACCTTTCCCCTTTCACTTTGAACTCGTGTCCTTGTTATTGAATCCCCCACTCTGGGAAAAAGCTTCTTGCTATCCACCCTGTCTATACCCCTCATGATTTTGTACACCTCAATCAGGTCCCCCCCTCCACCTCCGTCTTTCTAATGAAAATAATCCTAATCTACTCAACCTCTCATAGCTAGCGCCCTCCATACCAGGCAACATCCTGGTGAACCTCCTCTGCACCCTCTCCAAAGCATCTACATCCTTTTGGTAATGTGGCGACCAGAACTGCACGCAGTATTCCAAATGTGGCCGAACCAAAGTCCTATACAACTGTAACATGACCTGCCAACTCTTGTACTCAATACCCCGTCTGATGAAGGAAAGCATGCCGTATGCCTTCTTGACCACTCTAGACCTGCGTTGCCACCTTTGGGGAACAATGGACCTGAACACCCAAATCTCTCTGTACATCAATTTTCCCCAGGACTTTTCCATTTACTGTATAGTTCACTCTTGAATTGGATCTTCCAAAATGCATCACCTCGCATTTGCCCTGATTGAACTCCATCTGCCATTTCTCTGACCAACTCTCCAATCTATCTATATTCTGCTGTATTCTGACAGTCCCCTTCAGTATCTGCGACTCCACCAATCTTCGTGTCGTTTGCAAACCTGCTAATCAGACCACCTATACTTCCCTCCAAATCATTTATGTATATCACAAACAGTGGTCCCAGCACTGATCCTGGTGGAACACCACTGGTCACACATCTCCATTTTGAGAAACTCCCTTCCACTGCTTCTGTCTCCTGTTGCCCAGCCAGTTCTTTATCCATCTAGCTAGTACATCTTGGACCTCATGCACCTATCCATAGCCATTTGTACATTTATTTATTGCAATTTAGTTTCACCATTTTAATGTTAGCTTACGACAGCAATGTTTAAGAGGCATCTTGACAAATACAATGGGAATATAGGGATACAGTCCCCAGAAGTGCAGAAGGTTTTAGTTTAGACAGGCATCAAGACCAGTGCAGGCTTGGAGGGTCAAATGGCCTGTTCTTGTGCTGTACTGTTCTTTGCTCTTATTAATCTGGAAATTTGGCCAAAGTACCTTCTATCCCTGCATCCAATTAGTTATAGATTGTAAACAGTTGGTGCTTCAAGGAACTAACCTTGTGGCACCCTACTAGTTACATCTTGCCAACCATAAAAGGTCCCATCTATCCTATCCTCTATCCAAGGGGATAAATTGTCCCTACCCACATTTGATGTTAAGTTATGCAGCACCTTATCAAATGCCTTCTGGAAGTCCAGATATACTACATGTACAGGATTCCCATTATTCTCTTCACTTGTTACATCTGCGAAGAACTGTAGCAAATTAGTTAAACACAATTTACCCTTCATAAAACCATGCTGACTGATGGATTGTGTTTTGACTTTATAAGTGTCCTATTGCTTCCTTAATAATGGATCCCAACAACTTCACTGACGTGTTAAACTAATTTGTAGTTACTGAATTTGTGCCTCCCTCCCTTTTGATTAAGAGCTTAATATGAGCATTTTTCCAATGCACTGGAACCTTTCCCACATCCAGGGAATTTACAATTTGTTAACTAAAGGATCCCCTACTGCCCCTGCCACATACTTCAAGACCCTAAGATGTAAGCCATCAGGCCTTGAGGACTTTTTGGCCTTCAATCCCAATAGTTTGCACAATTCTTTCCCTCCACACCCCCCCCCCCCCAATCATGACATTCAGAGCAGATGACATTGGCGACAAACTAAGAACAGAATTCTTCCAGGAGCCAAGGTGTGACGTCTAGTTGACAGCTGTTGGAGCATGTGGCCTTTAATATTTGTAGACAGCCAATCCCTATTAGATGGAGGGAGAAGTCGAGAAAGGGATAGGTCAGATGAAATGTGTAAAAAGAAAGTGATTTAAGGGGGAAATTGGAAGTAAAGTTCATCAAGTTTTCCAGTTCCAGGCAAGAGCAGGAAACTGCACTGTTAGTCAATGTACTGGAAAAAAGTTGGGAAGGGAACAGAGTAAGCCTAGAACATGTTTGACATATCCCACAAAAAAGACAAGCATTACTAGTACCCATGCAGGTACCCTCATCATTTATTTGAAAGTAAAGAGTGTAGTTGTTGAAGTTGTTCAATTTGAAAGCAGGTTCAGCCAGGGGGAGTGGGGCGGTGGCAGTGGTCATGGTAGATGGAGACTGATCATGCCTCTTTAAAAAGGAAGCAGAGAGCCCTCACACTGTCTTGGTGGGGCACAGAGGTGCAAAGGCATTGGACGTCCATAGTTTAGAGGCAGCAGTTTGGGGGGGTGGGGGGGGGGGGGGGGGGAAGAAAGAGCAGCAAATTAGAATTTATCCTGATGAAATATGGCATCTGAAGAGTCACCAATGTACATGTTGGAGACTGGACCACGGAACAATCTATAGTGTCAAGATAGCAAAAAAAATAATTCAGTGGGACAGGAACATGCAGAAAACAATGCATCTATCATGATGGTCTTGTTAGTGGATTTTATGCAAGAGGTGTAAGTGGGCTGTCTGGGGTTGCAGGATTCTGAGTTTGGAAGCTGCAGAGGGCAGATGTCCAGAAGGGGGGTTGGGGAGGGGCAGCAGTTGGAGACAGTTTGTGAGCTGGTACTGAGCTTCTGCAAGTTGTAAGTCAGGACAACAGAGGAGAACAGTACTCCTCTTGTCTGCAAGTTTGTTGACAAGGTCAGGGTTAGACTAGAGACAAAGTGAAAACAGGTTGAGTGAGCAAGGGTGTACAGGAATTTAGACACCTGATCTCAGACAGAGACACTCTTCAATGACAAGATAGAGAGCAGCTAAGGAGGCACAGCTTGAGAGAATGCTGGAGGTGGCTGAATGAGTCTGCTGGTCAGGGAGATGACACGAAGTCAAAAAAGTGAGCCTAGAGACTAATTGTGACAAACATTACAAAGTTCAAGCAGACTCTATCTTACCTAGTTATTGAAACATGCCAGGTGGCTTTGCCCGCTGACACTTCAATGCTTAAACTATTTTCATTTTATACTACAGCTATGACAAGATACAAATTATTCCACAATAGATAACATTAAACTAAATACACTTTCACACAACTTGGTTGCTTTTTTATAGCTCAGTTGTAATATTTTATGTCCAACCATACTTTTGTGCTTTTACATAATGATTATTACAGGACTCTTTACAGCATCATTGCCTTTGTGTTTTAAGGCTTTGTGATGAGCAGCGTCTGGTACCACTGTTTTCTTCATATTCAATCCTGCATGGTATGCAATAGATAACTATGCCCAACCCCTGAACAAAAGCATAAATGCAACCTGTAATAACCTACATTCTATACTGTTTACTGCAATAGGTGTTAAGTGCAAAAACATTGTTTTTGGATCTAATCTGTTATTTGACCATACATTAGACTTGAAGCCATAAAGACAGGGCTAAATTGTGGCGAGTCGAAGAGACTTAGTAGTTGGCAGGAAAAAAGACAGAGGCGCAAGGGGAGAGCCAACTGTGCAACAGCCCCAACAAACAAATTTCTCTGCAGCACCTGTGGAAGAGCCTGTCACTCCAGAATTGGCCTTTATAGCCACTCCAGGCGCTGCTTCACAAACCACTGACCACCTCCAGGCGCGTATCTATTGTCTCTCGAGACAAGGAGGCCCAAAGAAAAATATGGTCAAGTTAAGCTACATGCATCATTACTTCACATTTGCAGTCTGTGTGGAATTGGTCATTAACTAGTAATTTACTGATTGGTCACATTCTATAGTAGCACCTAGTTCATTTAGTCATTAGATACATAAAGTTCAATTTGATTGAAGTAGTTTACCAAAGTGTACTTAATCCTCAGGTCCATTAGCAAAAAAATTAAATGGTTTTACCTACCTGGAATGTGTGTAACCCAATTGCACTACACACCCAAGCACCAATCTTTGACAATACAAGCTACCGAGATTAACTGCACTAAGAAATAGCAAGCTTCCGATAGCATTTGTAACATTGTAATTAATCAAACTATGACAAGTATCAGCAGGATTTAATCTCTCACCTTCACTTGGTTTTGCCAAGCTTCAGCCCAGTGGCTTTTCACTGACTGAAGTTTTTAATGTTTGAGCATACCTTTGTCCCCAAAGAGTCCAGAAAAAAAAACGAGAACGGGCAGCACAGTGGCTAGCACCGCAGCCTCAGCTCCAGTGACCCAGGTTCAATTCTGGGTACTGCCTGTGTGGAAGAAAAGAGCAGAATAAATCAAACTTCCTCACGAGTACTCACAAACTACTTTATTAACTTGTGCACAAGGAGAACAAACACAGTAGAGCTCACATTGAGACTCAGTGCGATGTTATAAAGAATTAGTCAAACAGTGGCAATTATACTATTCTGCAACCAATAATCTTACCATATTTTAGCTGTTAATTTGCATTCTAAAGCATCAATAATATTACAATTTAATTCTTGCTCTAAACGAATAAGATAGTCATTTTCAATCCTTCGTTTACATATCTATCTCACCATTGGCCTTGCAGCTGGTACAGTGCAACAGAAAGAGACATCAGGCTTCAACAACACTCTTCTTATATCAGCCAGACATGGTACATTCCTAAGGAGCAGTTTGCGTGAGAAACATACTGACCAAGCAAACTCACACCCCTAGTCCAAGGATGGCTCACCTCAGGTTCCACACCCGTGCGGAGTTTGCAAGTTCTCAGTGGGTTTTCGCTGGGTACTCCGGTTTCCTCCCACGACCGAAAGACTTGCAGGTTGATAGGTAAATTGGCCATCATAAATCGCCCCGGTATAGGTAGGTGGTAGGAGAATATAGGCACAGGCGGGGATGTGGTAGGAATGCAAGCTTTGTATAAATGGGTGGTTGGTCAGCAGACTCAGTGGGCTGAAGGGCCTGTTTCAGTGCTGTATCTCTAAATAAAAAACAAAGTACAAAACAGGAACAGGCCATTTGCAAGTTGACAAATCAAAGTTAATCCAGCTTCAAAAGGCTGCATACTAATCTGGAGGACTGCAATATTTCCCTTTAGAAAAACATGTCTTTGCAAAACCAAGACCCACTTTTAATCTGGCAGCTTGAACTTAACAGAAATGTTCAAGTTTGGGCCTCTTAAAATGGCTACTTTCTTGCTCCAACTTTCAAATTTTTTTTTTTTATTTTATAAACCTTGTGCTTTGACTAACTTTAGAGCTTAACAGTTTCTTTAATAATGTTGGCAATGTTTTTTTCAGGTCCACTTTCTTATACAAACCTGTTACATCCTTTGGTCAAAGTAAGGTTTTTGCCAAATTTTTCATCTCCATTTTGTACCAATTTTGAGCTCCGCAGCGTTTGACTCAGTTTGATTAACAGCTGAAAAGGGAGGTTCAGATTTAGTCTGACCTACATTACAGACCACATTTTATACCAGCTAACTGAACAAGGTTGCACCCTATCTAGTCTTAAAAATCATAGCACCAGTTTTTTTTTTAAACAACTAGTGGTACCCCCAGTTTTTCAATTTGTGAACTGCTAGTTTTTCCTCAATCTTAAGAGCAAATTTGAACTCAGTGGGTTTAAAAAGTTAGATTGTTAAATAAGGATGCTTGAGCACATCTTTTTCAAGAGACTTCAAAAATGCTGCCTCTTCTGCACTTATTGCATCTCATGCTGAGCTGCCAGATTTTACAAAGCTATTTTCTGACCCATATAAAATTCTGGACCCAAGCTGCTTTTTACTGAGTGTTGCAGATTAAGCAAATTTTATTTTTCCATAAATAGTGCAGAATTAATGCAGCAGCTTTTTACAAAGCAAGGTAAATGACCAAGTTTGAGCTCCCCTCTAATAGACAGCTTTAACAGATTTACCAAAGTTTCACACTACAGCTTTTCAAAATCTTAACAGACCAAGCTGGATTTTCTCCAACCAAGCTTTAAACAGCAGCTATTCAGATACCTTCACATTTGCACCCCCAGCTCAACTTAAAGCCCTGATGCAGACTGATGGTGCTTCCATGCAGTATTGCCAGCTTTCCACATACCTGGATCGTTTGACATTTGAACCAGACTAGACATTGCTATCTGCTTTTATTTGCCAAAGTGTTGCAACGCTCAAGTTAAATGCAGCAGCTTTGCCAACAGGTTTAAAAATTAGACTTCTGACACCAGGCTGGAGCCAAGCAGCTTTTCTAGACTAAAGTTACAAGCCAAACTTGAGCCTGCAGGCTGTCATATTTTTAGTGACCTGAAATTATGAGTTAATGACATCCAGCTTTTATTGCAATTGCAGTTTGAGGCCAGCAGCTTTTTCATGACTAACATACAAGTAAAACAATTTTGTTTAACAACTTACAACGTTAGAGAAACTTCTGCTCTGTTAATTATCAGTTGCATACAAAAATGGTTACCACCCAGCCTTATACTGTGCACTAGAGAATTGTCAAACCTACGATTGTTCCTTTTAACGAGGAGTTTGCTACCCTGTGCTTTTGGGGCACTCTTACAGTTGGAAGTGACCAATTTCACAGCCTTTTGTTGAGTGCTATTTGCACAGTGCTTGAGACAAAGTTTGTAGCCTGCAGGTTTACACAAACTAATGTTGCAGACCAATGTTTGATACTAGATCGGAGGCCCACACTTGAATACATGAACACTCCAAATTGTTACAAAAGTTAAGCAGTGTTTTTCTTAAAGCCGCAAGACAAACTGCTTCCTCTACGCAAGTGTTGCAGACCATAAGACCGAAGTTTAAACCGGACTTAAATTTCAGTTACAAATGGTTCAGCTCGCAGCTTTGTGGTTTATTACTAAATTCATCTTTAGACATTTGCAACACACCGGCTTTCTACATACCAAGGATAGACTAGGGTTTTTAAAACCAGCAGCTTGTCCCAGATGGAACTATGCAACTTACTAACCGAACGTGCAGATACAATTAGCTAAAACACACAGGCACAAGCTTCCAAGCCAAAAGGTCACATATGAAGCTCAAGTCACCCAGCTTTTTACTGACTAAAGTTGCATCTTGCTTTTGTTCGCACCTCTGAAGACCAACATTCAATCCAAATATCAATAGCTGGAGCTTTTTCACAGCCACGTCAAACTGGAGACGAAAGGTTGCATGACCAGCTTGTTGATAAAACTCATGTTACACATGAAAGGTTGAAACCCCAACTGCTTTTCACAAAGTTCCAGGCCCAGCTATTTTAACTGCAGTTTTTTTTTCCTCCACGCCTCTTGGGTATCAATCTGACTAAGGTTGATAAAAATATGAGGGCAGTTCTGGTTTGAGAATCAAAGTGGAAGTCCAGCATGGTTTTTTTTTTAATAAATATATTAAAAAGTTTCACTAGAGCCTGACATTTTGTCCACAATCCATCAACAGACCACATTTGAGCCTGGTAGCTTTGGTCAGACACAAGGTTGAATGCAGAGGTAGAAGCTGGCAGATTAGAACAAGGTTGCAGGCTAAAGTGAAACCTGGCTTACTTTCAAAATTACCACCAATATTTCACACCAAGTTTAAGCAAGCAAGCTTTGTAAAGCCATTGCACACCACGTTTGACAGTTACAGCTTTAACACACTAAGGGTTCACATCAGCTTCAGTGAAGTTACACCCCAGCTTTCTTTTTTACAAGTTAACATGCGAAGCTTCAGATTCCAGTTCATCCCACAGTAATACAGACAAGAGTTGATCACTGCAAGTTCAGACCAAAACTGATTCTGGCAACTTTAAAAATTGAAGTCGAAACCCTTATCTTCCGGTTGACAAATTCCAAACAAAATACTCTTGCCATTTTTGGTAGAAACATTTACATGCCAAAGTTGACTTTCATGACCAGAGTTCTAGATAAATTTTGACCATTGCTGCTTTTGGAGTCATGATGCAGACCAAGTGATTCTCCATCCACTATATAATGACAAGATGTACATACTTATTTACCTCAATATACTGGAGACAATTATCTCATGTTAAAGGGAGGAGCTCCATACCCTCAACTGAGGCATGCTCTGGAGGTTTGCTACCAAATTTTATTATGCTTTGAAACATTTGCACTTCTGACTGTAGAATGCCTTTTAAAGCTCCCATCATTAATGTACATTTTTTCTCCTTGATCTTGATTAAATCTTCTACATACAACACGTGTAGTTTAACCCAACATTAAGATGCTGACCATGCTAAATGTTAAGGATTTTATTGTTAAGCTCATGTTTTCTTCGAATTTATTGACGAGAACACTCTTGCTTGGTGCCAACTCATTAAGCACGTTGTGTTTTACATTGAAAAGCACATTTACAGGCAAGATAAACGCAACATTTCACACTGCATAACCTCTATAATCCAGAACATTTGTATGAATGACGAGATGCTGTGCAAATACTTCATACACTGGAAGCACATTTAAACTGCATGTGTCGAAGCTAGTTTATGATCGAACAGTGATGATACCAAAATAAAAAAAAAAGAGTTCTTACACACCCAAATAAAGTAAATTAAATGCTCCGAAACATTGAAACGGTGTCCCGTTGGGCGGAACGCTACCGTGAGCTCTATTACTGACATACTCACATCTCCCAATCTGCGCTTCATGCTCTGCAGTTTACCATGATCATGCAGTTATATTTAAAACCATCATCCCTATTTGGATCAAGCTTGATAGCGCCAATAGAACAGTACTCAGCCAGTGCAGTTTAATGTGTTTCAACATCGCAAGTCCCTTCTCTGCTCACACCTTTAATGACCTTGGTCTCTAATTTAAATGAGATGACACTAAAAACACACTTTTACCATTAAAAAATGCGACATTTTGCTACTACAAAAGGACCTCTTAGTTAACTGGTAAGGCCTTTGCTGCACTCTTGTCGGATTATTAACTTCAAGACTGAACGTACAAACTATGCCGGCAGGATTTATACAGATGATTTGCATATGCGAGCTGCATTATTTGAGTTTATAAAAACATTCACATGACTTCAATCTCAATTCGACATTGTCGAGTTTAGGATAGCCACCAAAGCCCCTCACATATCCACTACCTCCCGGTGTGCATCTTTCCACATTACCAAGATTGCAATATCTTGGTCTTGGTCATTAAGACCTTTGAACGAGTCATGAATTTTGCTCCTTTTCCCTCGTTTGTGACATTGAGGAATTGATTGAACTCTCGTGACTGAGTTAACAAAAGTAATAAAGAATAAATATCCAAGTTAGAACTAAAAACGTGCACACTGCAGTTTTACCGTTCTAATCTGCTGACTGCTCGATTTGAATTCTGCTTTGTCTTATTTTTGGTCCAACCAATTCTGAATTCGCACCACTGCGCCTAATAAGAGTTGCTGTTAATACCGTCTTTACCAAGTATTTGCAATGTACCAACCCTTAGGTTTCCTTAAAACATACTGGAAATTGAGCGTACCATTTCACTCAAGAACACAACAAATGCATCATTTCTGACTGAACCGTTTGAGGAACGAAGAGCATCACAACAAAAATTTTTTCCTGTAGTATTTAAGTAACCACTTCGCTTTCAAACCGTTTCAGGCGGTCAAATTAGATAAAAGTTTAATCCTGCGTTAGGCGATTCAATTTAACTGAACCGAACTGAAACATTGACGCTCAGGCTCAATTTCAGCCCGACCTCGTATACGCAAACAGTCTCCAAATCTAGAGTACGAACACTCAGACCAAGAGGCGGCGACTTAAACTATTTTTTGAGGGTGTTACTGCAGAACTAATAGTCATCTTTAGTATAATACGTTTTGAAAACCCCAATAGCATTTTAATTCAGCGTTACAAATTTCATGTGCTTGTTCCACCCCTTCAAACACTATTGAATGAATGAGTTAGCTGGAACGACCGACGATGAGTGCGAGTTCCAGCTGTAGAAATGAAGACCGAGCTTGAATCGCAATTCCACGGTCATGAAGCAAGTCGGAACAGAAGTTAACTGTTTTTAAACTATTACAGGCTTCAGTTCTCGCCTCTTTCTCCCCACTTCACACAAACAGTATAGCTAAGGAAATGAAACTTTTTCTTTCCAGATGCGTTTCTAATGACTACACAATACTTAACAGCGTGGTGAAAATAAACATTTAGTATTGTATTTTTGGAAGTTTCCGTGTATTCTTCAAACTACAAGATATTACTAAGGGTCGGTTGCCACACTCTCCACTCAAGGTTCTTTACCTTGACTGTCATCGAGATGAAGCACAAAGGCACCAAGGACCAAACCAATTATTATTAACAAGGAGCCATTATGAAGGCTTTGGAGAATTCTATTTCAACCTTTAACATTAGTAATTAGAGTTGAATAAAACTTGACGAGTTACGTAATTGGCATAAAACAGGAGAGTTAACACCGAAAAATGCCGTGACAGAGACACATACAATTGGGACTCTGGCTGGTGAGATCGCTTCAACCTTTAAATGACTCGCCACGAATACACAGAAGCACAAATTTGATCACAAACCCATTTTGCACACGAATGAGTTTCTGTAATCATTGACTTGCATTGTATTTACACAACGTCACTTCATAAACAGCAAGTTCAGATTTTTCTCATCTACTCCTAGGCAAAAAACGTTTAGTGACTACATTTATTCCAAGAATCAAGTTTGGTTTCTAACTTCAAAGTGACGTACTTGACCATTAAAAACGTATCTATAAGCAAACAGAACAACCGTTTCTGTTTGAAACTGCAAATATTAGGATCAGGATTTCTTAAACCAAGTCTGAGGCATTAGACTTAAAACATATGCAGTGCGGTCCAGAGATAATTCTCATTTATTTGTGAAAACAAATGCCAAGTGAAAGACACCATCCCAACTACTTAAAAAGTTGAATAGTCAAACGTACCACTATTAGATCTCCACCAACAGTAGTATCACTATTATTACTAGCATTACACAGCGCAGAGAAAAAAAAAAGACCAGCATCAATTATTCGCAGAAATAAAACAAGCCGAAGCCACGGAAAAACAGAGCAACGTTATTGTTAATTCCAAGAAGCCGCGCAAGTACTCAATAAAATAAATAACTTCATTAAAAACACCTGAAAAAGCTGCAAACCATGAAATATTATCAATCTTAAACGAACATTTCAACAAAATGCAGTTAAAAAAAAAAATAACCAATCCTAGATATTTCTCGGTTAAAACCTCTTCAGTCCCCAAGACTTAAAAAAACTATAACCCGGACACCTGCTTTACTCAATTTCAAAACCACTTTTGCACCTTTAAAAAAAAAGACATCAATAACAAAAATTTCAGAAACAATCAAAACGTTGCTGTTACAACACTCAGTCCTCACTTTCTCAGTCACTCAATCGTTCCCTTTTCTCCCCCCCCCCCAAAAAAAACCTTAACTTTCAATGAAGGTCTGTCCAAAGTCTTCCTTCACCAGTTCTGACTCTTCTCTCCAGTCTCCTGGAGTCCATTTAAATGTCCCGCGCCCTGTCAATCATCCCCGGCCCCGCCCCGCCGGCACAAACGCAACAAAACATTTGTCTTTTTATATCTTATTTATCTTCTCCTTCTTTGGCCTCCTTATCTCGAGAGACAATGGGTAAGCGCCTGGAGGTGGTCAGTGGTTTGTGAAGCAGCGCCTGGAGTGGCTATCAAGGCCAATTCTAGAGTGACAGGCTCTTCCACAGGTGCTGCAGAGAAATTTGTTTGTCGGGGCTGTTACACAGTTGGCTCTCCCCTTGCGCCTCTGTCTTTTTTCCTGCCAACTACGAAGTCTCTTCGACTCGCCACATTTTAGCCCTGTCTTTATGGCTGCCCACCAGCTCTGGCGAACGCTGGCAACTGACTCCCACGACTTGTGATCAATGTCACAGGATTTCATGTCGCGTTTGCAGACGACTTTAAAGTGGAGACATGGACGGCCGGTGGGTCTGATACCAGTGGCGAGCTCGCTGTGCAATGTGTCTTTGGGGATCCTGCCATCTTCCATGCGGCTCACATGGCCAAGCCATCTCAAGCATCGCTGACTCAGTAGTGTGCAAAGCTGGGGATGTTGGCCGCCTCGAGGACTTCTGTGTTGGAGATACGGTCCTGCCACCTGATGCCAAGTATTCTCCGGAGGCAGCGAAGATGGAATGAATTGAGACGTCGTTCTTGGCTGACATACGTTGTCCAGGCCTCGCTGCCGTAGTCATTTGTTTAATGTTTCATTTTTTCAATGTGTTGCTATTTATTCATTGAAAACGGAATAATTTTGTTTCCTCAATTAACGTGAAATAACTCTTCGGGACTTTGCAGTCAGGGTTCTGTACACGGAAGTTGGGTCAGGTTTTGGGTTGGGGTGAGATTTCATAGCAGCATTTTCTGCAGGTTATTTAAATTTACAGTCTAGCTGAAAGTTTTGCTGCCTTCTTTCTGATTGAGACAATCCGGGGGAAGGACATTTCGAACTTTGCAAACGAATCTCTGTCTCCTCTTGTCCACTTCATACTTGTTTCAAGCCCCATAATTTCCACGAATTAAACCCCACATTCCATTCAATTTCCAGTGATAGCTTGGTCTTCGTTATGGGGTCATGAGCCTGTTCCGTTTTCATTATATGTGACACAAGATGAGCTAACAGAAAGGGTTAATTACAGACTTCCAAAAAGCTTTTCATCCAAGTCCATTAACGTCAATAAAATGGACAGTGGAAACCAGGTACAAAAACAAGAAATGCTGGAATCACTCAGCAGGTCTGGCAGCATCTGTGGAAAGAGAAGCAGAGTTAACGTTTCGGCTCAGTGACCCTTCTTCGGAACCGGATGCTGCCAGACCTGCTGAGTGATTCCAGCATTTCTTGTTTTTGTTTCAGATTTCCAGCATCCGCAGTATTTTGCTTTTATTTTAGTGGAAACCAGGTACTAAGTTTGCTTCGAGACGGGAAACAGAATCGTGGTGAAAGCTTGTTTTTCACACTGGATGCCAGCTCCCAAGGGTGGGTCCGAGGACCTTTTGCTTTCCTTGCTATATATTAATGAATTAGACTTGCGTCAACAGGGCACAATTTCAAAAGTTGCAGTGCGACGGGATCGAGCGGCGGAATGGGAATGACTGAAGAGCTCTGTTGGAGACCCGGCATGGACTCGACGGGCCGAATGGCCTGCATTTGTGGTGAAAATGAGTCTGAATCTGACACAAAACCTTGAAGGATAGTAAATCGTGAGAATAGTGGCAGATTTCAAAAGTCCATAAATAGGCTGATGGAATGGAAGAGGTGACGAATTGAAATGTAACTCTGACCAGTGTGAAGTATGGTTGGAATAAGTCATTGAAACCAGTCCATTGTAACGGGCATGCAGAAACAGAAATCTGGATGGAGGTTTTTATGGACAAATTGTGGAAAGTGCCATGGCTGTTTCAGGAACTGGTGGAAAAGGCATTTCTGATCCTTACCATTATCAATGTGCGCATTGAGTCCAAAGTATAGTAAGTTACAATGAACCTTTGAATAAATTATTGCTTCAGACGTTATTAGGGTATTGTGTCCAATTCTGGTGCACAAATATTCAAGAGTTACATGGAGGAGGGATTCCCATTCATCACATGAACAGATTAACAAACTTTTTTTGCCTCTTTCAACCACAAAACGTCTATTGCACTTTTAAGTGAGTTTCAACTTATATAAACTTACCTTTTTGTTTCGGCAGTTTCTTTTTGCAGCAGCGACAGGGAGAGCGAGGTGGCAGCTGGGTAAGTAAGTCCTATATATTTGGGCACCAGGGGAAGGCAGCAGTAGCCAGGTTCATGGCACCATGGCTGGCTCTGCTGTTCAGAAGGGCGGGAAAAAGAGTGGAAGGGCTATAGTCATAGGGGATTCAATTGTAAGGGGAGTAGATAGGTGGTTCTGTGGTCGAAAACGAGACTCCCGAATGGTATGTTGCCTCCCAGGTGCATGGGTCAGGGATGTCTCAGATCGGCTGCAGAACATTCTGAAGGGAGAGGGTGAACAGCCAGTTGTCGTTGTGCACATAGGCACCAATGATACAGGTAAAAAACGGGATGAGGTCCTACAAGCAGAATTTAGGGAGTTAGGAGCCAAGTTAAAAAGTAGGACCTCAGAGGTAGTAATCTCAGGATTGCTACCAGTGCCACGTGCTAGTCAGAGTAGAAATGAAAAAATAGTGAGGATGAATGCGTGGCTTGAGAGATGGTGCAGGAGGGAGGGGTTCAGATTTTTGGGGCATTGGGACCGGTTCTGGGGGAGGTGGGACGATTACAAATTGGACGGTCTACACCTGGGCCGGACTGGAACCAATGTCTTTGGTGGGGCTTTTGCTTACGCTGTTGGGGAGGGTTTAAACTAATGTGGCAGGGGGATGGGAACCAAATGAGGAGGCCAGTGGACAGTAAGGATGTAGTAACTAAAGCCTGTAAGGAACTAGATAATGAAGTCAGCGTGACTAAGGGGAAGAGTAGGCAGGGAGCAGATGATGAACGCAAAGGGACTGGTGGTCTGAGGTGCATTTGTTTTAATGCAAGAAGTGTAGTAGGTAAGGCAGATGAACTTAGGGCTTGGATTAGTACCTGGGAGTATGATGTTATTGCTATTACTGAGACTTGGTTGAAGGAAGGGCACGATTGGCAACTAAATATCCCAGGATATCGATGCTTCAGGCGGGATAAAGAGGGAGATAAAAGGGGTGGAGGAGTTGCATTACTGGTCAAAGAGTATATCAAAGCTGTGCTGAAGGAGGGCACGATGGAGGACTCGAGCAGTGAGGCAATATGGGCAGAACTCAGAAATAGGAAGGGTGCAGTAACAATGTTGGGGCTGTACGACAGGCCTCCCAACAGCGAGCGTGAGATAGAGGTACAAATATGTAAACAGATTATGGAAAGATGTAGGAGCGACAGGGTGGTGGTGATAGGAGATTTTAATTTTCCCAACATTGACTGGGATTCACTTAGTGTTAGAGGTCTAGATGGAGCAGAATTTGTAAGGAGCATCCAGGAGGGTTTTCTACAGCAGTATGTAAATAGTCCAACTTGGGAAGGGGCCATACTGGACCTGGTGTTGGGGAATGAGCCCGGCCAGGTGGTTGACGTTTCAGTAGGGGACTACTTTGGGAATAGTGATCACAATTCCGTAAGTTTTAGAATACTCATGGACAAAGACGAGAGTGGTCCGAAAGGAAGATTGGGGGAAGGCCAACTATACCAAAATTCGGCAGGAGCTGGGGAATGTAGATTGGGAGCAGCTGTTTGAAGATAAATCCACATTTGATATGTGGGAGGCTTTTAAAGAGAGGTTGATTAGCGTGCAGGAGAGACATGTTCCTGTGAAAATGAGGGATAGAAATGGCAAGATTAGGGAACCATGGATGACAGGTGAAATTGTGAAACTAGCAAAGAGGAAAAAGGAAGCATACATAAGGTCTAGGCGGCTGAAGAAAGACCAAGCTTTGGACTAATCTGAAACGAGGAATTAAGAGGGCTAAAAGGGGTCATGAAATATCTTTAGCAAACAGGATTAAGGAAAATCCCAAAGCCTTTTATTCATATATAAGGAGCAAGAGGGTAACTAGAGAAAGGATTGGCCCACTCAAGGACAAAGGAGGAAAGTTATGCGTGGAGTCAGAAAAAATGGGTGAGATTCTAAACGAGTACTTTGCATCGGTATTCACCGAGGAGAGGGACATGACGGATGTTGAGGTTAGGGACAGATGTTTGATTACTCTAGGTCAAGTCGGCATAAGGAGGGAGAAAGTGTTGGGTATTCTAAAAGGCATTAAGGTGGACAAGTCCCCAGGTCCGGATGGGATCTATCCCAGGTTACTGAGGGAAGCGAGAGAGGAAATAGCTGGGGCCTTAACAGGTATCTTTGCAGCATCCTTAAACACGGGTGAGGTCCCGGAGGACTGGAGAATTGCTAATGTTGTCCCCTTGTTTAAGAAGGGTAGCAGGGATAATCCAGGTAATTATAGACCGGTGAGCCTGACGTCAGTGGTAGGGAAGCTGCTGGAGAAGATACTGAGGGATAGGATCTATTCCCATTTGGAAGAAAATGGGCTTATCAGTGATAGGCAACATGGTTTTGTGCAGGGAAGGTCATGTCTTACCAACTTAATAGAATTCTTAGAGGAAGTGACAAAGTTGATTGATGAGGGAAGGGCTGTAGATGTCATATACATGGACTTCAGTAAGGCGTTTGATAAGGTTCCCCATGGTAGGCTGATGGAGAATGTGAAGTCGCATGGGATCCAGGGTGTACTAGCTAGATGGATAAAGAACTGGCTGGGCAACAGGAGACAGAGAGTAGCAGTGGAAGGGAGTTTCTCAAAATGGAGACGTGTGACCAGTGGTGTTCCACAGGGATCTGTGCTGGGACCACTGTTGTTTGTGATATACATAAATGATTTGGAGGAAAGTATAGGTGGTCTGATCAGCAAGTTTGCAGACGACACTAAGATTGGTGGAGTAGCAGATAGTGAAGGGGACTGTCAGAGAATACAGCAGAATATAGATAGATTGGAGAGTTGGGCAGAGAAATGGCAGATGGAGTTCAATCAGGGCAAATGCGAGGTGATGCATTTTGGAAGATCCAATTCAAGAGTGAACTATACAGTAAATGGAAAGGTCCTGGGGAAAATTGATGTACAGAGAGATTTGGGTGTTCAGGTCCATTGTTCCCTGAAGGTGGCAACGCAGTGGGCAAGAAGGCATACGGCATGTTTTCCTTCATCGGACGGGGTATTGAGTACAAGAGTTGGCAGGTCATGTTACAGTTGTATAGGACTTTGGTTCGACCACATTTGGAATGATGCGTGCAGTTCTGGTTGCCACATTACCAAAAGGATGTAGATGCTTTGGAGAGGGTGCAGAGGAGGTTCACCAGGATGTTGCCTGGTATGGAGGGCGCTAGCTATGAAGAGAGGTTGAGTAGATTAGGATTATTTTCATTAGAAAGGCGGAGGTTGAGGGGGGACCTGATTGAGGTGTACAAAATCATGAGAGGTATAGGCAGGGTGGATAGCAAGAAGCTTTTTTCCCAGAGTGGGGGATTAATATACTAAGGGTCACGAGTTCAAAGTGAGAGGGGAAAAGTTTAGGGGGGATATGCGTGGAAAGTTCTTTACGCAGAGGGTGGTGGGCGCCTGGAACGCGTTGCCAGCGGAGGTGGTAGATGCGAACACGATAGCGTCTTTTAAGATGTATCTAGACAGATACAGGAATGGGCAGGAAGCAAAGAGATACAGACCCTTAGAAAATAAGCGACATGTTTAGGTAGAGGATCTGGATCGGCGCAGGCTTGGAGGGCCGAAGGGCCTGTTCCTGTGCTGTAATTTTCTTTGTTCTTCGTTCTTTGTTTAATACTGACGGGACATGTCACCAGGTGAACAGTATAAGTAAGGCGAGTGTGGTTCCCTGATGGTTTAATACACAATGGATTCGTCACCAAGAATCCAACCCCAGATCCTCAAATCACCCAGACCGTCTACTTCCACCTCCATAACATCACCGTCTCTGTCCCTGATTCCAAACCCCAGATCCTCAAATCACCCAGACCACCTACTTCCACCTCCATAACATCACCGACTCTGTCCCTGATTCCAAACCCAGATCCTCAAATCACCCAGACCACCTACTTCCACCTCCATAACATCACCGTCTCTGTCCCTGATTCCAAACCCCAGATCCTCAAATCACCCAGACCACCTACTTCCACCTCCATAACATCACCGTCTCTGACCCTGATTCCAAACCCAGATCCTCAAATCACACAGACCACCTACTTCCACCTCCATAACATCACCGACTCTGTCCCTGATTCCAAACCCAGATCCTCAAATCACCCAGACCACCTACTTCCACCTCCATAACATCACCGTCTCTGTCCCTGATTCCAAACCCCAGATCCTCAAATCACCCAGACCACCTACTTCCACATCCATAACATCACCGTCTCTGTCTCTGATTCCAAACCCCAGATCCTCAAATCACCCAGACCATCTACTTCCACCTCCATAACATCACCGTCTCTGTCCTTGATTCCAAACCCCAGATCCTCAAATCACCCAGACCACCTACTTCCACCTCCATCACATCACCATCTCTGTCCCTGATTCCAAATCCCAGATCATTTCACCCAGACCACCTATTTGCACCTCTATAACATCACCGTCTCTGTCCCTGATTCTAAATCCCAGATCATTTGATCACCCAGACCACCTACTTCCACTTCCATAACATCAGCGTCTCTGTCCCTGATTCCAAACACTGATCCTTAAATCACCCAGACCACCTACCTCCACCTCCATAACATCATCGTCTCTGTCCCTGATTCCAAACACTGATCCTTAAATCACACAGACCACCTACTTCCACCTCCATCACATCACCGTCTCTGTCCCTGATTCCAAACCCAGATCCTCAAATCACCCAGACCACCTACTTCCACCTCCATCACATCACCGTCTCTGTCCCTGATTCCAAACCCCAGATCCTCAAATCACCCAGACCACCTACTTCCACCTCCATCACATCACCGTCTCTGTCCCTGATTCCAAACCCAGATCCTCAAATCACACAGACCACCTACTTCCACCTCCATAACATCACCGACTCTGTCCCTGATTCCAAACCCAGATCCTCAAATCACCCAGACCACCTACTTCCACCTCCATAACATCACCGTCTCTGTCCCTGATTCCAAACCCCAGATCCTCAAATCACCCAGACCACCTACTTCCACCTCCATCACATCACCGACTCTGTCCCTGATTCCAAATCCCAGATCCTCAAATCACCCAGACCACCTACTTCCACCTCCATAACATCACCGACTCTGTCCCTGATTCCAAACCCAGATCCTCAAATCACCCAGACCACCTACTTCCACCTCCATAACATCACCGTCTCTGTCCCTGATTCCAAACCCCAGATCCTCAAATCACCCAGACCACCTACTTCCACATCCATAACATCACCGTCTCTGTCTCTGATTCCAAACCCCAGATCCTCAAATCACCCAGACCATCTACTTCCACCTCCATAACATCACCGTCTCTGTCCTTGATTCCAAACCCCAGATCCTCAAATCACCCAGACCACCTACTTCCACCTCCATCACATCACCGTCTCTGTCCCTGATTCCAAATCCCAGATCATTTCACCCAGACCACCTATTTGCACCTCTATAACATCACCGTCTCTGTCCCTGATTCTAAATCCCAGATCATTTGATCACCCAGACCACCTAGTTCCACTTCCATAACATCAGCGTCTCTGTCCCTGATTCCAAACACTGATCCTTAAATCACCCAGACCACCTACCTCCACCTCCATAACATCATCGTCTCTGTCCCTGATTCCAAACACTGATCCTTAAATCACACAGACCACCTACTTCCACCTCCATCACATCACCGTCTCTGTCCCTGATTCCAAACCCAGATCCTCAAATCACCCAGACCACCTACTTCCACCTCCATCACATCACCGTCTCTGTCCCTGATTCCAAACCCCAGATCCTCAAATCACCCAGACCACCTACTTCCACCTCCATCACATCACCGTCTCTGTCCCTGATTCCAAATCCCAGATCATTTCACCCAGACCACCTACTTCCACTTCCATAACATCAGCGTCTCTGTCCCTGATTCTAAATCCCAGATCATTTGATCACCCAGACCACCTACTTCCACCTCCATAACATCACCGTCTCTGTCCCTGATTCCAAACACTGATCCTTAAATCACCCAGACCACCTACTTCCACCTCCATCACATCACCGTCTCTGTCCCTGATTCCAAACACTGATCCTTAAATCACCCAGACCACCTACTTCCACCTCCATCACATCACCGTCTCTGTCCCTGATTCTAAATCCCAGATCATTTGATCACCCAGACCACCTACTTCCACCTCCATCACATCACCGTCTCTGTCCCTGATTCCAAATCCCAGATCCTCAAATCACCCAGACCACCTACTTCCACCTCCATAACATCATCGTCTCTGTCCCTGATTCCAAACCCAGATCCTCAAATCACCCAGACCACCTACTTCCACCTCCATAACATCACTGTCTCTGTCCCTGATTCCAAACCCAGATCCTCAAATCACCCAGACCACCTACTTCCACCTCCATAACATCACCGTCTCTGTCCCTGATTCCAAACACTGATCCTTAAATCACCCAGACCACCTACTTCCACCTCCATAACATCACCGTCTCTGTCCCTGATTCCAAACCACAGATCCTCAAATCACTCAGGCCACCTACTTCCACCTCCATAACATCACCTTCTCTGTCCCTGATTCGAAACCCCAGATCCTCAAATCACCCAGACCACCTACTTCCACCTGCATCACATCACCGTCTCTGTCCCTGATTCCAAACCCCAGCTCCTCAAATCACCCAGACCACCTACTTCCACCTCCATAACATCACCGTCTCTGTCCCTGATTCCAAACCCCAGCTCCTCAAATCACCCAGACCACCTACTTCCACCTCCATGACATCACCGTCTTGGTCCCTGATTCCAAACCCCAGATCCTCAAATCACCCAGACCACCTACTTCCACCTCCATAACATCACCGTCTCTGTCCCTGATTCAAAACCCAGATCCTCGTCTCTGTCCCTGATTCCAACCCCAGATCCTCAAATCACCCAGACCACCAGGGAAGGAAATCTGCCATCCTGGTTGACTCTAAGCAGCCCTCTGAAATAGCCTCACAAACCACACATCTTTCTTCAAGAAGGGATGGGCAATAAGTGCTGGCCTCGCCAGCAACGCCCGCATCCCGTGAATGAATAAAACAAACTGAAGATGAAGAGAACTCTTCTTTTCTTCGCTTTTCTGGTCCTTATTCTAGCCCGCGCACAAATCAGAAAAAAACACAGAAAGTTTGTCCAATTTGAATCCACGTTTATTTCCAGATTTCACATTGAAGTCGTTGAATTAACGTGACTTGATAGAGAATTGACGGATGGATAGGTTCCTGTCTGCTCCGTCCAGCACGTCCCACACAACTGCGATTCCTTCTCATCACAACACAGATTGACTCCCCACCCCACCCTCGACCATGTGATCTCCTGAGAGAGGCGAAAAACCAGACATAAAAACCCAGGCCAATTTGGGAAAAAAATCTGGGAAATTCCTCTCCGACCCCCTGAGGCGATCGAAACGAGTCCAGGAGATCACTCTAGCCCTCTTCAGCCACTGCTTTCCAAGACAATAGCTTTCCCAGACACCATCTGAACACACTGCCTCAGAGCTTAGTCTCCAACCATCTGCACTCTAGCTCTGTACTAGCATGTCCAGGGTTCCCACTTCCCTGCTAACTGTGACATCTTTGAATTTGTTGGGAACTGATGCCATTCCTTTAGTCTGTGCTGGGCTCTCAGTGGATTGGAACTGAGTTACATAGCCAGCAATGTTTGGATGGAACATCAGCTCTGAAATATTGACGGCCAAATGGGGGAGGAATGTGGATCTAATTATCGGGATGCATCGGCACAATTTCCCTGGGGAAAACTTGGTAAGGCGTGACCTCCTTTTTAAGCCATTTTTTCAATGCCTTATCCGTGGAGGGCACGCCCACATGCTTTTCCCCTCCCTCCGTCCCTCCCCGGCTCCCGTGCTGTGTTCAATTTTAGCACACCCCAGAACTCAGCTTGTTGACACCCAAAGACAACCCAGAACGAGGAAACTACATACCAAACACCCCCTCCAATTCGCAAGGGGCACTCAGGTGGGTGGAAAAAGCCTCATCACTCGGAAAATGAAGGGAAACTTACAAGGGAGCAGCTTGCAAAGGATCAGCTTCCAAGGGCGCTGATCATCATTCAGACATTCCTTCTGATACCTTCACGACTACAGTTGACCAGATACCAGTAAACTGCAAGGTGTGAAGCAGGGTGCTGGAGGTCCTATGGATACTGTCTAACTTGGCCTTAACCGGAGGACGCTTATCAAGGGAAAAAGAATCCAGCAAAGCTCGAAGCTTGTGGCCTTTTGCAAAACCCCAAGCATGGACTCAAACCCCCAAGTGAAGGGACTTCCAGAAGCCACAGTTTCAGACTCAAGGTCACCCTCGTGTTAAATACATGAAAGCCTAAACGACTGGAGGTCGTGGTCCGACTCAGGCTCCCAACTGGGCTTCCGAGGCCGGATGCCTGCAGGAAGCTTCCAAGGGCTCAACCGACAGGGAAGGTTGATAATAGTAAATCTCGGGGAACAGAGTCGAGGGTGGCTGGATTAGCTACGAGCTCATGAACACGAGGGCCGATGGAGATAAACCCTCGAGACATGTTCCCCTGCCACTCGGAGGAGGTGCCAGTGAGGCACACGTACCCTCCCTGCGTGAGAGAGCCCCTGGAACCTAGATACCCCTTTGGAATTGTAGGGAGTGGCTGAAGGTGAGTCCACAGAGGTGAGGAGGCAGACACAGATCTATAAAAAGTGAACAGAGACCTGCGACTGCTCTCACCAAAGTGGCAATCACCCCCAACATAGGTGACCCTGAGTGGGGTCGAGTCCCCCAAGGGTGGTGTCCCCCAGATAAGCTGCTGCCAACTGGAGACCAATGTCCCAGGGCTGGGTTGGTGTCACCAGAGGATGGCTCTGGTGAAGGACCACCAAGACTAGCTGGTGGCGCTTGGGGGAACCAGCCTTATACTGGCACCAGTCGGCACGGACTCCTCAGAGCCGGCTGGCGCCAGGGGAGGACTCTTCCTCATATTCTGGGAGGTCTCGGTACAAGTTGGTACCGGGGCCTCAATCGATTGTGCGGAGGGGATGGCAGCAACTGGCAGGCGAGTGGCCTGAACCAGCCGGTCCCACTCGACACAATCGAGGCAACAACCAGAGCGTTCCCCCCTCGAGACCTTCAACTTCAGTCCCAAGGTGGAGCTCCAGCCGATATTGGTCAGAGCTGACTGTACGGACTGGGTCCGAGCCAGTGCCAGTGCAGTTAGTCCTGAGCAATATCAAACTGAGCCTGGAGTTGGAGCAGGGTTACTGCTTGATGCCGATGCGGGGACATGAGGGCCGGACGTGAAGGTCCAGCCTGGGGGCTAAGATCGGGAAGAGGGTGTGGGGCAAATTTCCCAATTTGGGTGGCACAGTGGCGCAGTGATTAGCACTGCAGCCTCACAGCTCCAGCGACCCGGGTTCAATTCTGGGTACTGCCTGTGTGGAGTTTGCAAGTTCTCCCTGTGTCTGCGTGGGTTTCCTCCGGGTGCTCCGGTTTCCTCCCACAAGCCCAAAAGACTTGCAGGTTGATAGGTAAATTGGCCATTATAAATTGCCCCTAGTACAGGTCGGTAGTAGGGAAATATAGGGACAGGTTGGGATGTGGTAGGAATATGGGATTAGTGTAGGATGAGTATAAACGGGTGGTTGATGGTCGGCACAGACTCGGTGGGCCGAAGGGCCTGTTTCAGTGCTTTATCTTGAAACATAAACATAAACATAAACAACAATAAAAATAGATGTCAGAGTAAATCTAGGAGGAGCTGATGGGGATGATAGACCTGGTGGAGATGGGAAATAAACCAGAAGGGAGAGAGTCGGTTTCACACCATCTCCAGCCATCGGAGGAGTGTCTAGATGGACCAGTGACTGGGTTGTTGTTGGCCGTCAAATTAAACCAACAAATGAACAGATGTGGAGTTGGCACTGAGAAATGGATGGGACACAGAGGGATGGGGTGAGGAGAATTTCAGGGACACGGCTCCCTCCTTTGTAGTATTTTGAGTTGGTTTGGGGCAGGATGTGCTGCTTGTTGTGTGTCGTGGTGCACTTGTTCTTTGTGCTTTTGTTACTCATCCTTTAGTCTGTGGGTAATCTGATGGAAATTTCCTCTTGCTCATCCTGACACCAACCATGTATGTCTGGAAGAAGAAGGAAAAAACAGATCAGAATCACTGGATTGTAACGAGACATCTCTAGGCATTTTCTAATTCCACTGCTAGTTAAACCATTTAACCTGGAAATGCTGAATGCAGATTCAGAGTGCACCATTACTTCTGGACGTGTCTCTTTTCTAGTGATGTTCCTGGCCACAGATTCTGATGTTAGCTGAGTATTAAAGATTCTGGAATCAATCAGTTGATTCCTTCTCCAGAATCACAGTGAAGCTCCAGAATGGCTGTAATGCCATCAGGTGATCCAGGGTCACTGGCACCAGGAGCTTGTCTGACACAATGAGAGGCTTTTAGAGGGCAGTACCTGAGGCATCTGACCTGGGAGGAGGGCCTTGGCATGGAGCCAGGGATTGATGAGGTCAGAGGACAGTAGAAATGCTTGGGACAAGTGTTTCTAACCGATTCCTTCAGTATCATTGACTGAGGCCCAGACTGAGCTCCAGATTTTTTACAGTTTTAAATAAGATCTAAACTTTTTCGGAACGGAACTCGAGCAATATTTCCATGATCTGTTTAACAGGACCACTCCCTTCCCTCACCCCCTGGAAGACGTGACTACCTACAGACCATGTTACCTACAGCTCCAAAGAATGGAAGGGATTGATAACGTACCTATTTGCCCCAATAGCTGGCTCTGTCAGTCGCACCATCTTGTGAAGGTTTTCTTCCTCCCTCCCTCTCTCAGCTCGCTGTCTTCTCCATCACAAAACTGCTCAGATCTTCTCCCCGACCACATTCACTCCGAGACAGATCAGCCAGTTAGTTGCAGTCAGTGCAGCTCCCTTTCCTTCACTCAAACTGTTCGTACAGCCTCCTGCCTCAAATTAACTCAGTTTACAAACCGATTGCGATGTCTGATCTCACTGTGATGGACAGTGTGAGGGTCAGACTTGCTCTGTGATGTCACGGTTTGACCCGTCCAGTTAAACAAGTCTCACCTTGATCAAACAGAGTGTTACAAAACCCTGTGAGTTTCCTTGGATTACAATAACTTGATATTTTAGAATGCACTAACACTTTCCCAGTCTCTGTAATCCACTGATCTTGACCTGTCTCTGGGATCCGTTAGTTTTCCAATGCCAGTTAAGTTTGGGGTGTGTTCAAAGCTGACAACTTCAATTTTATTCTTTGGAACTGCAGTCTGAGTTGCTCATGAATCATTTTTTTGTTTGTGAAATATTTCATTAGAGAATGGGAATTATCATGGGAAACACAGTGGTTCGCACCGCAGCCTCACAGCTCCAGCGACCTGGGTTCAATTCTGGGTCCTGCCTGTGTGGAGTTTGCAAGTTCTCCCTGTGTCTGCGTGGGTTTTCTCCGGGTGCTCCGGTTTCCTCCCACATGCCAAAGACTTGCAGATTGATAGGTGAATTGGCCATTATAAATTGCCCCTAGTATAGGTAGGTGGTAGGGGAATATAGGGACAGGTGGGGATGTGGTAGGGATGTAGGATTAGTATAAATGGGTGGTTGATGGTCAGCACTGACTCGGTGGGCCGAAGGGCCTGTTTCAGTGCTGTATCTCTAAACTAAACTAAACTAAACTAAACTAAACTAAACTCGTTGATAAGCCAGATTGCAGATGCTTAACACATTCATATGATGCTATTGCCAAAATATAATCCATGTTGAAATTCTTTTGCCTATTATATGCCCATTCTGAAGGTTTGTTCATAGCTTCTTGCACTGTGTCGCAGTCTTGCACGATGTTGACACCCCTCTCTCCCTCCCTGTTTGGTGTAAACTGCATTTATATACGTTATGAACAGCACTGATTCTTGTGGAACATCACTTCCCACCTTCTGCCGTTCCAAATTACAACCCTTTACCCCGACAGTCTGTCTTGCAATTGGCTAACTAATTATTCTGCTACTTGTCCCCTGACTCCTCATTCTCTGACCTGATTCATGAGTCTATTATGTGGTATCATATCCCAGATCATTGAAAACCCACAGAATCACAGAATTGTTACAGTGCAGAAGGAGGCCACACAGCCCATCGTGTCTGCACGGGCTCTCCGAAAGAGCAATTCGCTCAGTTCCATTCCCCCGCCTTCTCCCGGTAACCCTGCACATTCTTCCTTTTCATATAACTGTCTGATTCCGTTTTGTATGCGTCAGTTGAACCTGTCTCCACCACGTTCTCAGGCAGTGCATTCCAGACCTGAACCACTCACTTTGTGAAAAAGTTTTTCCCCGTGTCACTTTTGCTTCTCTTCGCGAATACTTGAAATCTGTGCCTCTCATTCTCGATCCTTTCACGAATGGGAACAGTTTCTCTCCATCTACTCTGTCCAGACCCCACATGGTTTGAATACCTCTATCAAATCACCTCTCAGCCTTCTCTTCTGCAAGGAAAATTGTCCTAACTTCTCCAATCTGAAGTTCCTCATCCCTGGAACCATTCTTTTTTAGATTAGAGATACAGCACTGAAACAGGCCCTTCGGCCCACCGAGTCTGTGCCGAACATCAACCACCCATTTATACGAATCCTACATTCCCAACAAACATCCCCAACTGTCCCTATATTTCCCTACTACCTACCTATACTGGTGACAATTTTCTTTTGGGCCTCCTTATCTCGAGAGACAATGGATACGCGCCTGGAGGTGGTCAGTGGTTTGTGAAGCAGTGCCTGGAGTGGCTATAAAGGCCAATTCTGGAGTGACAGGCTCTTCCACAGGTGCTGCAGAGAAATTTGTTTGTTGGGGCTGTTGCACAGTTGGCTCTCCCCTTGCGCCTCTGTCTTTTTTCCTACCAACTACTAAGTCTCTTCGACTCGCCACAATTTAGCCCTGTCTTTATGGCTGCCCGCCAGCTCTGGCGAATGCTGGCAACTGACTCCCACGACTTGTGATCAATGTCACACGATTTCATGTCGCGTTTGCAGACGTCTTTATAACGGAGACATGGACGGCCGGTGGGTCTGATACCAGTGGCGAGCTCGCTGTACAATGTGTCTTTGGGGATCCTGCCATCTTCCATGCGGCTCACATGGCCGAGCCATCTCAAGCGCCGCTGACTCAGTAGTGTGTATAAGCTGGGGATGTTGGCCGCTTCAAGGACTTCTGTGTTGGAGATATAGTCCTGCCACCTGATGCCAAGTATTCTCCGAAGGCAGCGAAGATGGAATGAATTGAGACGTCGCTCTTGGCTGGCATACGTTGTCCAGGCCTCGCTGCCGTAGAGCAAGGTACTGAGGACACAGGCCTGATACACTCGGACTTTTGTGTTCCGTGTCAGTGCACCATTTTCCCACACTCTCTTGGCCAGTCTGAACATAGCAGTGGAAGCCTTACCCATGCGCTTGTTGATTTCTGCATCTAGAGACAGGTTACTGGTGATAGTTGAGCCTAGGTAGGTGAACTCTTGAACCACTTCCAGAGCGTGGTCGCCAATATTGATGGATGGAGCATTTCTGACTTCCTGCCCCATGATGTTCGTTTTCTTGAGGCTGATGGTTAGGCCAAATTCATTGCAGGCAGACGCAAACCTGTCGATGAGACTCTGCAGGCATTCTTCAGTGTGAGATGTTAAAGCAGCATCGTCAGCAAAGAGGAGTTCTCTGATGAGGACTTTCCGTACTTTGGACTTCGCTCTTAGACGGGCAAGGTTGAACAACCTGCCCCCTGATCTTGTGTGGAGGAAAATTCCTTCTTCAGAGGATTTGAACGCATGTGAAAGCAGCAGGGAGAAGAAAATCCCAAAAAGTGTGGGTGCGAGAACACAGCCCTGTTTCACACCACTCAGGATAGGAAAGGGCTCTGATGAGGAGCCACCATGTTGAATTGTGCCTTTCATATTGTCATGGAATGAGGTGATGATACTTAGTAGCTTTGGTGGACATCCGATCTTTTCTAGTAGTCTGAAGAGACCACGTCTGCTGACGAGGTCAAAGGCTTTGGTGAGATCAATGAAAGCAATGTAGAGGGGCATCTGTTGTTCACGGCATTTCTCCTGTATCTGACGAAGGGAGAACAGCATGTCAATAGTCGATCTCTCTGCACGAAAGCCACACTGTGCCTCAGGGTAGACGCGCTCGGCCAGCTTCTGGAGCCTGTTCAGAGCGACTCGAGCAAAGACTTTCCCCACTATGCTGAGCAGGGAGATTCCACGGTAGTTGTTGCAGTCACCGCGGTCACCTTTGTTTTTATAGAGGGTGATGATGTTGGCATCGCGCATGTCCTGGGGTACTGCTCCCTCGTCCCAGCACAGGCATAGCAGTTCATGTAGTGCTGAGAGTATAGCAGGCTTGGCACTCTTGATTATTTCAGGGGTAATGCTGTCCTTCCCAGGGGCTTTTCCGCTGGCTAGGGAATCAATGGCATCACTGAGTTCCGATTTGGTTGGCTGTATGTCCAGCTCATCCATGACTGGTAGAGGCTGGGCTGCATTGAGGGCTGCATTGAGGTGACAATTTATAATGGCCAATTTACCTATCAACCTGCAAGTCTTTTGGCTTGTGGGAGGAAACCGGAGCACCCGGAGAAAACCCACGCAGACACAGGGAGAACTTGCAAACTCCACACAGGCAGTACCCGGAATCGAACCCGGGTCCCTGCAGCTGTGAGGCTGCGGTGCTAACCACTGCGCCACTGTGCCACCCCAAAAGGCGAATGTTATGTTGGTTTAGTTTAGCGATACAGCACTGAAACAGGCCCTTCGGCCCACCGAGTCTGTGCCGACCATCAACCAGCCGTTTACACTAATCCTACACTAATCCCATATTCCTATCACATCCCCACCTATCCCTATATATTTCCCTACCAACTACCTATACTAGGGGCAATTTCTAATGGCCAATTTACCTATCAACCTGCAAGTCTTTGGCATGTAGGAGGAAACCGGAGCACCCGGAGGAAACCCACGCAGACACAGGGAGAACTTGCAAACTCCACACAGGCAGTACCCGGAATTGAACCCGGGTCGCTAGAGCTGAGAGGCTGCGGTGCTAACCAATGCGCCACTGTGCCGCCCTCTGTACTCTCTCCAATGCCCTCACATCTACCCTAAAGTACGGTGCCCAGAACTGGACGCAGCACTCCAGCTGAGGCCGAACTACTGTCTTATACAAGTTCAACATAACCTCCTTGCTCTTGTACTCTATGCCCCTATTAATAAAGCCCAGGATACTGTATGCTTTATTAACTGCACTCTCAACCTGTCCCGCTACCTTCAATGACTTATGCACATATGCATGCAGGTCCCTCTGCTCCTGCAGCCTCTTTAGAATTGGACCCTTTGTTTTATGTTGTCTCTCCATGTCTTCCCTCCCAAAATTAATCACTTCACATTTCTCTGCATTGAACTTCATCTTCCCATTCCACCAACCTGCCCATGTCCTTTTGAAGTTCTACACTATCCTCCTCACAGTTCACAATGCTTCCAAGTTTCGTATCATCTGCAGACTTTGAAATTGTGCCCTGTACACCAGGGTCTCGGTCATTAATATATATCAGGAAAAGCAAGGCTCCCAACACTGACCCCTGGGAAACTCCGTCACAAACCTTCCTCCAGCCTAAAATCATCCATCAACCACAACTCTCTGTTTCCTGTCACTCAGCCGATTTCGTATCCATGTTGCTACCGTCCCTTTTATTCAATGAACTGTAGGTTTGCTCACAAGTCTGATGTGTGACACTGTATCAAACACCTTTTGTAATCCATGTACACCACATCAACAGCATTGCCCTCATCAACCCTCTCTGTTACCTCCTCAAAAAACTCCAGCAAGTTAGTTAAACATGATTTTCCCGGTCCATGCTGACTTTCCTTAATTAACCCACATTTGTCCAAGTGACCAGTAATTATTCTTTTTAGCAATTTCCCCACCTGACTAGCCTGTAGTTGCTGGGCTTATCTTTACACCCTTTTTTGAACAATTCTCCAGTCCTCTGGCACCACCCCCAAATCGAAGGGAAAGTGAAACATTATGGCCAGTGTCTCTGCAATTTCCACCCTCACATCCCTCAGTATCCATGGATGCATCTCATCCGGTCCTGGTGTTTTATCCACTTTCAGTACAGACAGCCTATATAATATATCTTCTTTATCAATTTTAAACCCCTCCAGTGTCTGAATACCTCCTCTTTCACCATTGCCTGGGTTGCAAGGAGAAGACAGAAAGCAGGAAACTACAGGCCAGTTAGCTTAACATCTGTCTGAGGGAAAATGTTGGAAGCTATTATTTAAGATGTAATAGCTAAAATTGGAGGATCAAGGTTATCTTGGAGAGTTGTGGGGCTGGACGAGATTACAGAGGTAGCACTTGAACCACAAGGCTTTCACATCTGTCTCCATTCGCTAAAGTGGACAATGGTCCCACCGCAATATGGGCAGTCAATGTGAGAGGCTCGGTACCATCAGGAAGAATTGGTCATGTCCTGTATTCTCGTGAGTGTGTTTGACAAGTGCCTTCAGCTCCAAAATCAAGTAAGATATCTGACTAATCAGGTGCCATTTTCTCAGTGGTGGGAAAACTGCCGTTACATCTGGGCACATCCCCGACAACGGTCACAAATAAAATGCAGGGAACTACAACAGAAAGGAGCCTTACTGTGTTCTTTACGGCATTCATTGAAAACAATCTCAAAATTGCTTTTTCCTTTCAAAGCCTCATCTGTTAAAGTGGAGACCAATTTAGCCACCAGATGCTGAATCCCCAACAGTCCTCAGTGTTATCCTCTTGTGACATGCTAACAGTTAGAACATAGAACATAGAACAGTACAGCACAGTACAGGCCCTTCGGCCCACGATGTTATGCCGACCCTTTAACCTACTCTAAGATCAAACTACCTACATACCCTTCATTCTACTATCATCCATGTATCATCCAGTTCGCTGGCGTTGCCTGTGGGTTTCTACAGCTGAGGCATTTCGCACGGGTTTTGCGACCTCAGTACATTTTCGCAGAGCCACAGGACAGCTGTGCGCAAAGGAACGGAAGAAAGTAGTACAGTTACTCGCAACTGAACTCTGCAGGTTTTACCCAACCAGCCTGATCTTACATGTGCTGTGGGTGTGAGGCTACATTCTCCATCCTCGACCATGAACGATACGCAAAGCTCTGGTGTTCTGCAAAACCTGCGAGGAGCTTCACTGCCCTCTTTAGCCAGCCTGTGTGATACTAAGAAACATGATTATCCCCTCAGCACGGAATAGTTTATTCTGGAACATTATTCGATGGAAACCACCTCCCAGATAAATGATGCATGTGTCCGTAGTTTTACGACATACCTACACGATATATTCTTCTTTCTTTTTTTCTTCTTTTTCTTTTTCTTTTGGGCCTCCTTATCTCGAGAGACAATGGATACGCGCCTGGAGGTGGTCAGTGGTTTGTGAAGCAGTGCCTGGAGTGGCTATAAAGGCCAATTCTGGAGTGACAGGCTCTTCCACAGGTGCTGCAGAGAAATTTGTTTGTTGGGGCTGTTGCACAGTTGGCTCTCCCCTTGCGCCTCTGTCTTTTTTCCTGCCAACTACTAAGTCTCTTCGACTCGCCACAATTTAGCCCTGTCTTTATGGCTGCCCGCCAGCTCTGGCGAATGCTGGCAACTGACTCCCACGACTTGTGATCAATGTCACACGATTTCATGTCACGTTTGCAGACGTCTTTATAACGGAGACATGGACGGCCGGTGGGTCTGATACCAGTGGCGAGCTCGCTGTACAATGTGTCTTTGGGGATCCTGCCATCTTCCATGCGGCTCACATGGCCAAGCCATCTCAAGCGCCGCTGACTCAGTAGTGTGTATAAGCTGGGGGTGTTGGCCGCTTCAAGGACTTCTGTGTTGGAGATATAGTCCTGCCACCTGATGCCAAGTATTCTCCGAAGGCAGCGAAGATGGAATGAATTGAGACGTCGCTCTTGGCTGGCATACGTTGTCCAGGCCTCGCTGCCGTAGAGCAAGGTACTGAGGACACAGGCCTGATACACTCGGACTTTTGTGTTCCGTGTCAGTGCGCCATTTTCCCACACTCTCTTGGCCAGTCTGGACATAGCAGTGGAAGCCTTACCCATGCGCTTGTTGATTTCTGCATCTAGAGACAGGTTACTGGTGATAGTTGAGCCTAGGTAGGTGAACTCTTGAACCACTTCCAGAGCGTGGTCGCCAATATTGATGGATGGAGCATTTCTGACATCCTGCCCCATGATGTTCGTTTTCTTGAGGCTGATGGTTAGGCCAAATTCATATTAGGCCAAATATATAGAAACTGCATAAGTGACTGTTCATCATTGTATCTCAATCCAAATATTCTACGTAGCGGTATTTTAACACAGTTTGAATTCTGATTGTGATTTTTCCATAGAATTTGCTGCACGTAAACAGGCCATTTGGTCAGAATATGGGTATGGTAGCCTACTGCTGAAAGTAACCCAGAATGCCTGGACTAATGATTGGAAATTGTCAGTTCAAATCCCACCGTGACCACAGGGGAGTTCAAAATTCTGTTAATTAAATACATTTTGAATTATCAGCAATAGTGACGATGATTGTCACAAAAAAACCATCTGGTTCACTCATGCCCTTTCGACAAGAAAATCTGCCGTTCTTACTCAGTCTGGTCTCTCTGTGACTCCAGAACCAAAGTTATGTGATTGACTCTTCAATGTCTTCTGAATTAGCCTCACAAACCTCTCAGCTGTATTCAGGAAGTTGGCTCGCCACCAGCTTCTCGAGGGCACTTCGGGATGGGTAATAAATACTGGCCTTGCCAGTGATGCTCAATGAATGATATTTTAAAATAACAATCCATGCCAGTATTTATGCTCCACATGAGCCTCCTCCCACCCTTCTTCATCCAATCACCCTTCTTCATCCAATCACCCTTCTTCATCCAATCCTGTCAGCATAGCTTTCTATTCTTTTCCACTGCTAATATGATAATGAGTTCTACATTTTCACCATTCCCCAGGTAAAGGAGTTTCTCTTGAATTCCTTATTGGATTTATTGGTTACTATCTTATAGTGATAGCCCCAAGTCCTGGTTTCCCCCAATGAGTGGTTTGTGCATGATTTACATTAACCTGCTGTTAGTGTCATGTGGAGCACAATTTTCATCAAATCATCCAATATTTTTGCACTTTATTTTAATGTCAGCTGTGGCTCAGTTGATCGCGCTCTCACAGCTGGAGGTTGTGGTGAAGTTAAACCCCGACACAAAAAGATTCCTCAGACATATCAAGTCCAATTTCCTGAGGGAAATGGAGAACCCACAGCCACGGGATAGGCCAACTACAAGACTACCACTTGTTACAACGTACCGCGCAACAACCCAAGGCCCTAATGCCCCCTACCCCTGAACCCAAAGACCTAAACCGAAGGCCCTGCCCTTAGGCCCAAGACCCTGACCCCAACCCCAGCCCTAGCCCTAACCCCAATCCCCACAACACTCATGTAACCCCCGCCCCAGACCCAGCCAGGACCCTAAAATCTAACCCCAAAACCAACGTCCCGACCCCAGCCCCAACCCTAGCCTAACCCCCCAAAGCATCAATGTAACTCTTGCCCCTAGATCCAGACCCAACCTTAAGGCTTAACTCCAAAGCCTAACGCCCGGACCACAGCCCCAACTCCAACACGTAAACCTAAGCCTAACTCCAACACGTAACCCTAGCCGTAACTCTAACCCGCCTCCAAACCGAAACTTAACCCTAAAACCCCCCCCGTCCGTTGTGACTGTCCAAGCAGTGCCAAAAAATAAATGCCTTACAGGCAAAAGAATCCAAATTCAGCTGGTCGATACACAGAAATGGCGCGTGCCATTTTTCATTGCAATCCCACTGATAATCCGAGCTGGAAAGGCAAGCGGACATGGATGGACACTAACTTAAGGCGTGAGCCGAATAAAAGTGGCAGCTGCTCGTGAAATTAAACTCAAGAAATGAGTATATAAACACAAGAGGGGAGGCTTTCCCACCCCTACTGCCCGTTCACCCGACCCTAACTTTAAAGTGACACGCCGTCCGTTGTGACTGTCCAAGCAGTGCCAAAAATAAATGCCTTACAGGCAACAGAATCCAAGTTCAGCTGGTCGATACACAGAAATGGCACGTGCCATTAAACAAGACATAAGAAAATTAAATTCTGCACTTTCAAGGCCATCTGGCCTGTGCTGCCATGGTCTCTACTGGGGAACAGTCGTGCCTAAGCTCACACCCCAATACCAAACTTGCGGGCCCTTCGCCCCCAGGAATACATCCAATTCCCATTCCATTCCCAAATAATTATGTAACAAATAAACCAAAGTTTTAAATTAACACTTGAGTGTAATGGGTGTAGGGTTACAGACCTCTTAGATAGACAGGTCAGTTTTAATTATAATTATAATTAAATCCCCCCTCTTAGATAGGCAGGTTAATATTAATTATCATTAAATCCCTCCTTACTTCTGCATTTTAAATTTAGAATATAAATGTATTGCTGTTACAAAGACCTACCACACAGTGGCGCCAGGGAGCTAAAGCAACCCATTAATGTCCCAGGACTGGGTGATTTTACTGTTTGTTTGTTTTTGATGGACTTGGGGTGACCCAGCATGGGGTAGGGCTCTGTTACCATGGCAAACAGGTTATTTTGCAGGGCCACAAATGCACAGATCGGGCTTCCCATGGGACCATTTAAATTTAAACTTTAAAAACTTAAAAAAGGTGCAATTGTTTCAAACCCAGTGGGTCAATTAAAATTAAATGTAAAAACAGCCTAATTGTTCCCCTTTGTTTCAGGACCAGGTTTTTTTTGCAAAGGTTACAAAGAACAAAGAACAGTACAGCACAGGAACAGGCCATTTGCCCCTCCAAGCCTGCGCCGATCTTGATGCCTGCCGAAACTAACACCTTCTGCACTTCCGGGGCCCATATCCCTCTATTCACTTCCTATTCATGTATTTGTCAAGATGTCTCTTAAACGTTGCTATCGTATCTGCTTCCACCACCTCCCCTGGCAGCAAATTCCAGGCACTCACCACCCTCTGTGTAAAAAACTTGCCTCGCACATCCCCTCTAAACTTTGCCCCTCGCACATTAAACCTATGTCCCCTAGTAACTGACTCTTCCACCCTGGGAAAAAGCTTCTGACTATCCACTCTGTCCATGCTGCTCACAACTTTGTAAACCTCTATCATGTCGCCCCTCCACCTCTGTCGTTCCAGTGCAAACAATCCGAGTTTTTCCAACCTCTCCTCATAGCTAATGCCCTCCAGACCAGGCAACATCCTGGTAAACCTCTTCTGTACCCTCTCCAAAGCCTCCACGTCCTTCTGGTAGTGTGGCGACCAGAATTGCACGCAATATTCTAAGTGTGGCCTAACTAAGGTTCTGTACAGCTGCAGCATGACTTGCCAATTTTTATACTCTATGCCCCGACCGATGAAGGCAAGCATGCCATATGCCTTCTTGACTACCTTATCCACCTGCGTTGCCACTTTCAGTGACCTGTGCACCTGTACGCCCAGATCTCTCTGCCTGTCAATACACCAAAGGGTTCTGCCATTTACTGTATACTTCCCACCTGCATTAGACCTTCCAAAATGCATTACATCATATTTGTCCGGATTAAACTCCATCTGCCATTTTCCGCCCAAGTCTCCAACCGATCTATATCCTGCTGTATTCTCTGACAATCCTCATCATTATCCGCAACTCCACCAACCTTTGTGTCGTCCGCAAACTTACTAATCAGACCAGTTACATTTTCCTCCAAATCATTTATATATACTACAAACAGCAATGGTCCCAGCACTGATCCCTGCGGAACACCACTAGTCACATCCCTCCATTCAGAAAAACACCCATCCACTGATACCCTCTGTCTTCTATGACCGAGCCAGTTCTGTATCCATCTTGCCAGCTCACCTCTGATCCCGTGTGACTTCACCTTTTGTACCAGTCTGCCATGCGGGACCTTGTCAAAGGCTTTACTAAAGTCCATATCGACAACATCCACTGCCCTTCCTTCATCAATCATCTTTGTCACTTCCTCAAAAAACTCAATCAAATTAGTAAGACACGACCTCCCCTTCGCAAAACCATGCTGTCTCTCGCTAATAAGTTCATTTGTTTCCAAATGGGAGTAAATCCTGTCCTGAAGAATCCTCTCTAATAGTTTACCTACCACTGACGTAAGGCTCACCGGCCTATAATTTCCTGGATTATCCTTGCCACCCTTCTTAAACAAAGGAACAACATTGACAATTCTCCAGTCCTCTGGGACCTCCCCTGTAGCCAATGAGGATGCAAAGATTTCTGTCAAGGCCCCAGCAATTTCTTCCCTTGCCTCCCTCAGTATTCTAGGGTAGATCCCATCAGGCCCTGGGGACTTATCTACCTTAATGCTTTGCAAGACACCCAACACCTCCTCCTTTTTGATAATGAGATGACTGAGACTATCTGCACTCCCTTCCCTAGGCCCATCATCCACAAGTCCTTCTCCTTGGTGAATACTGATACAAAGTACTCATTTAGCACCTCGCCCATTTTCTCTGGCTGCACACATAGATTCCCATCTCTGTCCTTGAGTGGGCCAACCCTTTCCCTAGCTACCCTCTTGCTCTTTATATATGTATAAAAAGCCTTGGGATTTTCCTTAATCCTGTTTGCCAATGACTTTTCATAACCCCTTTTAGCCCTCCTAACTCCTTGCTTAAGTTCCTTCCTACTGTATTTATATTCCTCAAGTGCTTCATCTGTTCCTAGCCTTCCAGCCCTTACAAATGCTTCCTTTTTCTTTTTGACCAGGCTCACAATATCCCGTGTCATCCAAGCTTCCTGAAACTTGCCGAACTTGTCTTTCTTCCTCACAGGAACATGCTGGTCCTGGATTCTAATCAGCTGACGTTTGAAAGACTCCCACATGTCAGATGTTGATTTACCCTCAAACAGCCGCCCCCAATCTAAATTCTTCAGTTCCTGCCTAATATTGTTATAATTAGCCTTCCCCCAATTTAGCACCCTCACCCGAGGACTACTCTTATCCTTATCCACAAGTACCTGAAAACTTATGGAATTATGGTCACTGTTCCCGAAATGCTCCCCCACTGAAACTTCGACCACCTGGCCGGGCTCATTCCCCAATACCAGGTCCAGAATGGCCCCATCCCTAGTTGGACTATCTACATACTGTTTCAAGAAGCCCTCCTGGATTCTCCTCACAAATTCTGCCCCATCCAAGCCCCTAGCTCTAAGTGAGTCCCAGTCAATATAGGGGAAGTTAAAATCACCCACCACCACAACCCTGTTACCTTTACATCTTTCCAAAATCTGTCTACATATCTGCTCCTCTACCTCCCGCTGGCTGTTCGGAGGCCTGTAGTAAACCCCCAACATCGTGACTGCACCCTTCCTATTCCTGAGCTCCACCCATATTGCCTCGCTGCATGACCCCTCCGAGGTGTCCTCCCGCAATGCAGCTGTGATATTCTCCTTAACCAGTAATGCAACTCCCCCACCCCTTTTACATCGCCCTCTATCCCGCCTGAAGCTTCTAAAGCCTGGAACATTTAGCTGCCAATCCTGCCCTTCCCTCAACCAAGTCTCTGTAATAGCAACAACATCATATTTCCAAGTACTAATCCAAGCTCTAAGTTCATCTGCCTTACCTGTTATACTTCTCGCATTGAAACAAATGCACTTCAGACCACCAGTCCTGCTGTGCTCAGCAACATCTCCCTGCCTGCTCTTCCTCTTCGTCCTACTGGCCTTATTTACTAGTTCCCCCTCATTTACTTCACTAGCTGTCCGACTGCTCTGGTTCCCACCCCCCTGCCACACTAGTTTAAACCCTCCCGAGTGACGCTAGCAAACCTTGCAGCCAGGATATTAGTGCCCTTCCAGTTTAGATGCAACCCGTCCTTCTTGTACAGGTCCCATCTGTCCCTGAAGAGAGCCCAATGGTCCAGATATCTGACACCCTCCCTTCCACACCAGCTGCTCAGCCACGTGTTTAGCTGCACTATCTTCCTATTTCTAGCCTCACTGGCACGTGGCACAGGGAGTAATCCAGAGATTACAACCCTAGAGGTCCTGTTTTTTAACTTCCTACCTAACTCCCTAAACTCCCCCTGCAGGACCTCGTCACTCTTCCTGCCTATGTCGTTGGTACCGATGTGTACCACAACCTCTGGCTGTTCACCCTCCCCCTTCAGAATGCCCCCTGATGGTTCAGAGACATCCTTGACCCTGGTACCAGGGAGGCAACATACCATCTTGGAGTCTCTTTCACGTCCACAGAAGCGCCTATCTGTGCCCCTGACTATAGAGTCCCCTATAACTATTGCTCTTCTGTGCTTTGTCCCTCCCTGCTGAATAACAGTGCCAGCCGTGGTGCCACTGCTCTGGCTGCTGCTGTTTTCCCCTGATAGGCCATCCCCCCCAACAGTATCCAAAACGGTATACTTGTTAGAGAGGGGGATAGCCACAGGGGATTCCTGCACTGACTGCCTGCCCCTTCTAGCAGTCACCCAGCTATCTGCCTGCACCTTGGGTCTAACCACTTCTCTAAAACTCCTGTCTATGATGCTCTCTGCCACCTGCATGCTCCTAAGTGCATCCAGTTGCCGCTTCAACCGATCCATGCGGTCTGTGAGGAGCTGCAACTGGGTACACTTCCTGCAGATGTAGTCATCTGGAACGCTGGAAGGTTGTGGAGCACAAGGTAAACCCAACACATTTTGGGGCTCTGCTACCGTGGTAACCAGGGTGTTTTTTTACAGGGGCTCAATGCAGAGACCACACTTCCCATTGGGTCAATTAAATTTTTAAAAAACAGCCCAATTGTTTCAGGATAAGGAGACTTTTCCCACCAATCACATTCAACAGCCAGCTCACTCACCTTTATTCAACAGATTCTGCAATGAATCATCCATTTTCCCCTGATGAAGCTGCAGTGAACAGCGAAACATCATTAGCAACAAAGGTATTCTTCAAAGTAACTGACACACATACACTCCTGCACACTAAAAGCCATCATCCCAGGCACACCTTTAGGGGACTGGTAAAGTCACAACTCATGCGGTTCCACCGCATATCCACAAAACTAGAAGATTTCAACAAAGCGGTCACCACCCTTTTCACCGCACTGAGACGGAGGGGGTACACAAAGAGATTCCTCAGACATATCAAGTCCAATTTCCTGAGGGAGATGGAGAACCCACAGCCACGGGATAGGCCAACTACAAGACTACCACTTGTTACAACATACTTCGCAACAACTCAACAGATAAATAGGGTAGTGAGAAACCATTTTGAAAAGTTAAAAGGGGATGTTAACTCACTGAGCCAATATAGCATAACATCAGCTTTCAAAAGAGGCAAAAACCTAAAAGACCTATTGGTCACTAGTATCGTAAAGGCACAAGCCGTACCAAATTGCGGTGACAGACAATGTGGAACATTTAAACACCTAAAGGTCTTAAAAATCTTACAAAACGAGAACACAGGAAAAACTGCTTTAATAAAGCAAAGAATTATATGCGAGCAACAAAATATAGTCTATGCAATTCGATGTAAACTCTTTTTTTTAGTTTAAGAGGACTTGTCTTATACAAATGTCAGAATTTGGAGTAAGAGTAGGCCACTCGGCCCCTCGATAGTCAAGCCCAATGCTGTCCTCGCCTGTCCTTCACTCCTCCCTCTTTGCAGCTGTACAATGCTGCCCCAGACCACGTTAACTATCCCATACAGACCCAGTGGTTTTTCAGGCTGTGCATGGTTCAGTGTCACAGCGTCTTTACCTAGTGAATGAGCTAGAAAACCCTGGAAATCTGTTTCTTCCATGGCTCCGCCTTTGCTGTGCTGTTTTTTTTGGGGAGCATTTCCCATACTGGTCTCCATTTTCACCTGGATCAGGGATCAGGCGGAACTGAAGCTGGTGATTCAGTCTGCAGCTAGGAAGACCCAGGGTGAAGTGAGTTTCTGCTGATGCTGAAATGAGGTCATGCTGGACAGTGTATAATTTGTGTAGCAAAAAGCAGTTTTGAAATATTTTTACAGATCAGTTGGGGTAATGCTTATTTTTTGCTGTGTCTGTGGACATGTTAATTTGCAGAATAAAAACCATTGAGAACAGAGTGAAAGCCCATGGGTGTGTGAACTGTTGTCTTCAATGGACATGATGTTTTCAGACAAGACTTGAGAAAGGACTGATGTGGATTTTTTCCCCCCTCTGAACTGAATTTTCAAAAGTACTCGTTGCTGCTTCTCTTCTCTCACATGGATGACCTGCAGCTCCCTGTCCCTCCATTCAATCTCACAACTGAACCGGCTGAACAAGGTTCTGGTACACGGGCAGTTTTCACTGCACAGGAGAATGAAGTTGCCCTAATATCTCCTTTTGTGGCTTTATATCCTGTGAAGCACCTTGAGATGCTGTACTATGTAATATAAGTATAAGTTGTTGGCATATTATCCTGTCCATCGTTAAATGGCCCAATTCCCATCGAGATTTCCAGTTGTTTTATTTATGTGTGTGTAAAATATTTAACTCTTTTGTTTTATATTCCTTGATAATTTAATTTCACACTTCCTCTTTGCCCTCATTGTTTTTTTTTTAACCTTCCATCTAATCTTTGTATTTGCCCTTGTCTTGCTGTCCCCTGCTCTCCATGTATTTAGTGTATGTCTCTATCCTTCCCACCAGTTTGTATTTGGGCAAGTTTTGGGTCAGGTGGGACTGACTGGGTGTGCGGCTCCAGTCAAGATCTGTCACAGGCACGATGGGCCGAATGGTCTTCTGTGCTGTACCACTCCATCACTTGTCACAGGCTCGTCACCCTCTGGAACAAACACGTGTAACAGAGAGACCTTTAAAAGAGGAACTGGCTAAGTTCCTGAGAAGACATTGTGAGTTACATGGAGTTAGTGGCCAGGTTAGATTATGATGTGTCCTCCTGGAGCCTCAGGGTGTTGACAGAGCAGCTGCCCAGAGGATTATCCTGAATTGGCGAGGGTCCTTTCCATTCCAAGAGATTACATTAACTTGTAAGGAGGGATGGGAGAGCGTGAGGTTCTACTGTCTACTGGATGGGGAGAGCTCGATGGATCTGATAGTCTTTATGTACGTTTGTGTGGCTGACTGGGGATTCAGTTCAGGTCGTACCTGGTAAGTGGCTCAGAGAGTTCACCCAATCAGCAGCTCTGTCTAAGGGCAATAGACTGGCATCGTGGTCATATCACTGGACTAGTAATCCAGAGACACGAGTTCAAATCCCACCAAGACAGCTGGGGAATTGAAATTCAGTTAATCAAATCAGAATTTGGAATTAAAAATCTAGTATCAGTGATGGTGTGCATGAAAGGAGGGGATTGTTGGAGCAACCCATCTGGCTCACTAATGTCCTTCAGGGAAGGAAATCTGCCATCCTGGTTGACTCTAAGCAGCCCTCTGAAATAGCCTCACAAACCACACAGCTTTCTTCAAGAAGGGATGGGCAATAAGTGCTGGCCTCGCCAGCAACGCCCGCATCCCGTGAATGAATAAAACAAACTGAAGATGAAGAGAACTCTTCTCTTCGCTTTTCTGGTCCTTATTCTAGCCCGCGCACAAATCAGAAAAAAACACAGAAAGTTTGTCCAATTTGAATCCACGTTTATTTCCAGATTTCACATTGAAGTCGTTGAATTAACGTGACTTGATAGAGAATTGACGGATGGATAGGTTCCTGTCTGCTCCGTCCAGCACGTCCCACACAACTGCGATACCTTCTCATCACAACGCAGATTGACTCCCCACCCCACCCTCGACCATGTGATCTCCTGAGAGAGGCGAAAAACCAGACATAAAAACCCAAGCCAATTTGGGAAAAAGATCTGGGAAATTCCTCTCCGACCCCCTGAGGCGATCGAAACGAGTCCAGGAGATCACTCTAGCCCTCTTCAGCCACTGCTTTCCAAGACAATAGCTTTCCCAGGCACCATCTGAACACACTGCCTCAGAGCTTAGTCTCCAACCATCTGCACTCTAGCTCTGTACCAGCATGTCCAGGGTTCCCACTTCCCTGCTAACTGTGACATCTTTGAATTTGTTGGGAACTGATGCCATTCCTATAGTCTGTGCTGGGCTCTCAGTGGATTGGAACTGAGTTACAGAGCCAGCAATGTTTGGATGGAACATCAGCTCTGAAATATTGACGGCCAAATGGGGAGGAATGTGGATCTAATTATCGGGATGCATCGGCACAATTTCCCTGGGGAAAACTTGGTCAGGCGTGACCTCCTTTTTAAGCCATTTTTTCAATGCCTTATCCGTGCAGGGCACGCCCACATGCTTTTCCCCTCCCTCCATCCCTCCCCGGCTCCCGTGCTGTGTTCAATTTTAGCACACCCCAGAACTCAGCTTGTTGACACCCAAAGACAACCCAGAACGAGGAAACTACATACCAAACACCCCCTCCAATTCCCAAGGGGCACCCAGGTGGGTGGAAAAAGCCTCGTCACTCGGAAAATGAAGAGAACCTTACAAGGGAGCAGCTTGCAAAGGATCAGCTTCCAAGGGCGCTGATCATCATTCAGACATTCTAGACGCACTGCTGCTGACGAACCAAGTAGTGCTGAGGACGAGGAGGGTGGAGGGGCCTGTCTGTGAACAGGGGCGAAAGAGACCAAGGACAGACATGATAAAAGTGAGCATCACAACCATGAGTGTCACATTGCCGCTATACCCTAATCTGATGGGCATTCCATCTGAACAGCCAGACCGTCAATCAGAAGCTGGAAAGACCCAAATCTCCTTCAGCTTACTGTTTGGTTCTGGCGCTGACTCCCACGAATAACACTCACTTTCATCAACTTGTCCTGGGAGCCGGAGTCTGTTCCCATGCAGGTTCCACCCTTCTAACCCTGAGCACCAGTTGGACAGTGTCCAGCCGTGTGTGGAGGACGCTGGAATGAAAACTGATGTTTCCCTTACTAAGAGTAGGGTCGTCTTTAATCTCCAAATAACTTGGCTTTCTCCGTGGGCTCCTGAAATCAGACCGGCAGTATTCAACACCAGGATGTAGAAGGAGGACGGTTTGTGAGGTCAATGAAGGGTTAACCAGAACCACCATCTGCTGTAAATTTCCCGAGCATCCTGGAGATCAGGCTACCCTGAGCAACAGAATCTCGAAACCAAAGAACCACAGACAGTCCAGCCTCCACCATGACTGCTTGAGGTCCCCCAGCAGATTGGGGATTGTCCGGTGATACGAGCAAGTCGATCGATCTGGTAAACCCCTCCCCTCCGCCAAGTCCTGAAGATATTCTGGACCACCTCAGTGTGGATCATCCACTCGGAAGGTGAACTACACACAGCAGCTGAGTGTGTCGACTGTTGTGTTGTTCACCCCGGCCAAATGTGGCAGCAAAAGTGTCACCCCGTCCTACAAGCACCAATGGGAAGCAACGTATCTCCTTGACAGAGGGACCCAGGAGGGAGTCCCACCCTGTAGACATACCGGACTACTGTCTTATTGTCTGTCTGCAGACACACTGACTTACCCCGCCGTCCCGAGTCTGAAAGTGCACACTGTCCTAATATACCGTTCACACCCTGACCGAGCCTGTTGAAATGCCAAGTGAGCTCAAGCACGCCCACTGGCCTGGAAGCCCATTCATCCTGAATGTGACCTCCCCCAACATCACCCATTTGTCAAAGCATTAGCTGAAGAACCTGGAGAAGACAGTGTTCCCCAAGAGCATCAGCTCGAGTTCAGATGCTGTGACAAAGGCGAGCTGTGGAAACATTACTGGCAGTGGGGATAGTTGTCCAGAAGTTTCACCTGGAGAAATCTCCCCAACAGTTCTCTTCTGGAGAATTATCCCTGACTCTCAGTCCCAATACTAAAAGACCATGGTGTCACCTGCCAGAATGGCCACTGGCAGATGGTTCCTCTGAGCATCAAAGCAAACCACATTGTGAGAAACATGGAGGCTCAAGCTGCCAATCCACAGGATACTCACTACTTCTGGTCTCTTTAACCCAAGAGTGATCCCCCCCCTTCCAACTGGCAAAGGCAGGATCACTGCTTGGGGGGGTGCAGCCGGACAGGGTATCAAGGATGAAGTGTTGCTAGCTGCCTGAATTCCAGGTCCTAATCTGCAATGCAGGGAGCTAGCATGGTACAAAGGACATTCCGTTCCGGATACAGCCTGGGAAAGGCTGTTGGAGGTGAGTGGATTGGTGACAGTGAGTGGATTGGTGGGTTGATGGAAGGGGCCTACAGACTAAGTTCTAGAGTGAGCAGTGTCCACGTCTTAAATGCCAATTGGGGAATGCCTGAAGGTTCTGCCACAGCAGCTCCTCCACTTGCTCACCAAAGAAGGCCTCGGCACCAAGGGGCATCTGCAGTACCTGAAGAAAGCCCAAGGTGCTTGGCCATACTAATCAGTGATGCAAGATCCACTGGGCGATAGACCCTGCTCCGACATTGAGGGCATCCACACAGCCAGCTGCTGCAGTCGATGTTCTCTGTAGGTGGTCCGCACTCCGTACCCACTCACCTGCCGGTGAGGCCGCCCCCCCAGTGGATATGGTGGTAGGGAATTGGGGGAGATGTGCCAAACCCTGCAGGAAGCTGCGCCAGATCCCACTTGTGGGTGGAACCAGGTGATAACTTTCCTTCTGATACCTTCACGACTACAGTTGACCAGATACCAGTAAACTGCAAGGTGTGAAGCAGGGTGCTGGAGGTCCTATGGATACTGTCTAACCTGGCCTTAACCGGAGGACGCTTATCAAGGGAAAAACAATCCAGCAAAGGTCGATGCTTGTGGCCTTTTGCAAAACCCCAAGCATGGACTCAAACCCCCAAGTGAAGGGACTTCCGGAAGCCACAGTTTCAGACTCAAGGTCACCCTCGTGTTAAATACATGAAAGCCTAAACGACTGGAGGTCGTGGTCCGACTCAGGCTCCCAACTGGGCTTCCGAGGCCGGATGCCTCCAGGAAGCTTCCAAGGGCTCAACCGACAGGGAAGGTTGATAATAGTAAATCTCGGGGAACAGAGTCGAGGGCGGCTGGATTAGCTACGAGCTCATGAACACGAGGGCCGATGGAGATAAACCCTCGAGACATGTTCCCCTGCCACTCGGGGGAGGTGCCAGTGAGGCACACGTACCCTCCCTGTGTGAGAGAGCCCTTGGAACCTAGATACCCCGAAAGAATTGCAGGGAGTGGCTGAAGGTGAGTCCACAGAGGTGAGGAGGCAGACACAGATCTATAAAAGTGAACGGAGACCTGCGACTGCTCTCACCAAAGTTGCAATCACCCCCAACATAGGTGACCCTGAGTGGGGTCGAGTCCCCCAAAGGGTGGTGTCCCCCAGATAAGCTGCCGCCAACTCGAGACCAATGTCCCAGGGCTGGGTTGGTGTCACCAGAGGATGGCTCTGGTGAAGGACCACCAACACTCGCTGGTGGCACTTGGTGGAACCAGCCTTATACTGGCACCAGTCGGCACGGACTCCTCAGAGCCGGCTGGCGCCAGGGGAGGACTCTTCCTCATATTCTGGGAGGTCTCGGTACAAGTTGGTACCGGGGTCCCACCCGATTGTGCGGAGGGGATGGCAGCAACTGGCAGGCGAGTGGCCTGAACCAGCCGGTCCCACTCGACACAATCGAGGCAACAACCAGAGCGTTCCCCCCTCGAGACCTTCAACTTCAGTCCCAAGGTGGAGCTCCAGCCGATATTGGTCAAAGCTGACTGTACGGACTGGGTCCTAGCCAGTGCCAGTGCAGTTAGTCCTGAGCAATATCAAACTGAGCCTGGAGTTGGAGCAGGGTTACTGCTCGATGCCGATGCGGGGACATGAGGGCCGGACGTGAAGGTCCAGCCTGGGGGCTAAGATGGGAAAGAGGGGGTGGGGCAAATTTCCCAATTTGGGCGGCACAGTGGCACAGTGGTTAGCACTGCAGCCTCACAGCTCCAGCGACCCAGGTTCAATTCTGGGTACTGCCTGTGTGGAGTTTGCAAGTTCTCCCTGTGTCTGCGTGGGTTTCCTCCGGGTGCTCCGGTTTCCTCCCACAAGCCAAAAGACTTGCAGGTTGGTAGGTAAATTGGCCATTATAAATTGCCCCTAGTATAGGTAGGTAGTAGGGAAATATAGGGACAGGTGGGGATGTGGTAGGAATATGGGATTAGTGTAGGATTCGTATAAATGGGTGGTTGATGGTCGGCACAGACTCGATGGGCCAAAGGGCCTGTTTCAGTGCTGTATCTTTAAATAAACATAAACATAAACAACAATAAAAATAGATGTCGAAGTAAATCTAGGAGGAGCTGGTGGGGATGATAGACCTGGTGGAGATGGGAAATAAACCAGAAGGGAGAGAGAGTCGGTTTCACACCATCTCCAGCCATCGGAGGAGTGTCTAGATGGACCAGAGGCTGGGTTGTTGTTGGCCGTCAAATTAAACCAACAAATGAACAGATGTGGAGTTGGCACTGAGAAATGGATGGGACACAGAGGGATGGGGTGAGGAGAATTTCAGGGACACGGCTCCCTCCTTTGTAGTATTTTGAGTTGGTTTGGGGCAGGATGTGCTGCTTGTTGTGTGTCGTGGTGCACTTGTTCTTTGTGCTTTTGTTACTCATCCTTTAGTCTGTGGGTAATTTGATGGAAATTTCCTCTTGCTCATCCTGACACCAACCATGTATGTCTGGAAGAAGAAGCAAAAAACAGATCAGAATCACTGGATTGTAACGAGACATCTCTAGTCATTTTCTAATTCCACTGCTAGTTAAATCATTTAACCTGGAAATGCTGAATGCAGATTCAGAGTGCACCATTACTTCTGGACGTGTCTCTTTTCTAGTGATGTTCCTGGCCACAGATTCTGACGTTAGCTGAGTATTAAAGATTCTGGAGTCAATCAGTTGATTTCTTCTCCAGAATCACAGTGAAGCTCCAGAATGGCTGCAATGCCATCAGGTGATCCAGGGTCACTGGCACCAGGAGCTTGTCTGACACAATGAGAGGCTTTTAGAGGGCAGTACCTGAGGCACCTGACCTGGGAGGAGGGCCTTGGCATGGAGCGAGGGATTGATGAGGTCAGAGGACAGCAGAAATGCTTGGGACAAGTGTTTCTAACCGATTCCTTCAGTATCATTGACTGAGGCCCAGACTGAGCTCCAGATTTTTTACAGTTTTAAATAAGATCAAAACTTTTTCGGAAGGGAACTCGAGCAATATTTCCATGATCTGTTTAACAGGACCACTCCCTTCCCTCACCCCCTGGAAGACATGACTACCTACAGACCATGTTACCTACAGCTCCAAAGAATGGAAGGGATTGATAACGTACCTATTTGCTCCAATAGCTGGCTCTGTCAGTCGCACCATCTTGTGAAGGTTTTCTTCCTCCCTCCCTCTCTCAGCTCGCTGTCTTCTCCATCACAAAACTGCTCAGATCTTCTCCCCGACCACATTCACTCCGAGACTGATCAGCCAGTTAGTTACAGTCAGTGCAGCTCCCTTTCCTTCACTCAAACTGTTCGTACAGCCTCCTGCCTCAAATTAACTCAGTTTACAAACCGATTGCGATGTCTGATCTCACTGTGATGGACAGTGTGAGGGTCAGACTTGCTCTGTGATGTCACGGTTTGACCCGTCCAGTTAAACAAGTCTCACCTTGATCAAACTGAGTGTTACAAAACCCTGTGAGTTTCCTTGGATTACAATAACTTGATATTTTAGAATGCACTAACACTTTCCCAGTCTCTGTAATCCACTGATTTTGACCTGTCTCTGGGATCCGTTAGTTTTCCAGTGCCAGTTAAGTTTGGGGTGTGTTCAAAGCTGACAACTTTAATTTTATTCTTTGGAACTGCAGGCTGAGTTGCTCATGAATCATTTTTTTGTTTGTGAAATATTTCATTAGAGAATGGGAATTATCATGGGAAACACAGTGGTTAGCACCGCAGCCTCACAGCTCCAGGGACCCGGGTTCAATTCTGGGTACTGCCTGTGTGGAGTTTGCAAGTTCTCCCTGTGTCTGCGTGGGTTTCCTCCAGGTGCTCCGGTTTCCTCCCACATGCCAAAGACTTGCAGGTTGATAGGTGAATTGGCCATTATAAATTGCCCCTAGAATAGGTAGGTGGTAGGGGAATATAGGGACAGGTGGGGATGTGGTAGGGATGTAGGATTAGTATAAATGGGTGGTTGATGGTCAGCACTGACTCGGTGGGCCGAAGGGCCTGTTTCAGTGCTGTATCTCTAAACTAAACTAAACTAAACTAAACTAAACTAAACTCGTTGATAAGCCAGATTGCAGATGCTTAACACATTCATATGATGCTGTTGCCAAAATATAATCCATGTTGAAATTCTTTTGCCAATTATATGCCCATTCTGAAGGTTTGTTCATAGCTTCTTGCACTGTGTCGCAGTCTTGCACGATGTTGACACCCCTCCCTCCCTCCCTGTTTGGTGTGAACTGCATTCATATACGTTATGAACAGCACTGATTCTTGTGGAACATCACTTCCCACCTTCTGCCGTTCCAAATTACAACCCTTTACCCCGACAGTCTGTCTTGCAATTGGCTAACTAATTATTCTGCTACTTGTCCCCTGACTCCTCATTCTCTGACCTGATTCATGAGTCTATTATGTGGTATCATATCCCAGATCATTGAAAACCCACAGAATCACAGAGTTGTTACAGTGCAGAAGGAGGCCACACAGCCCATCGTGTCTGCACGGTCTCTCCGAAAGAGCAATTCGCTCAGTTCCATTCCCCCGCCTTCTCCCGGTAACCCTGCACATTCTTCCTTTTCATATAACTGTCTGATTCCGTTTTGTATGCGTCAGTTGAACCTGTCTCCACCACGTTCTCAGGCAGTGCATTCCAGACCTGAACCACTCACTTTGTGAAAAAGTTTTTCCCCGTGTCACTTTTGCTTCTCTTCGCGAATACTTGAAATCTGTGCCTCTCATTCTCGATCCTTTCACGAATGGGAACAGTTTCTCTCCATCTACTCTGTCCAGACCCCACATGGTTTGAATACCTCTATCAAATCACCTCTCAGCCTTCTCTTCTGCAAGGAAAATTGTCCTAACTTCTCCAATCTGAAGTTCCTCATCCCTGGAACCATTCTTTTTTAGATTAGAGATACAGCACTGAAACAGGCCCTTCGGCCCACCGAGTCTGTGCCGAACATCAACCACCCATTTATACTAATCCTACATTCCCAACAAACATCCCCAACTGTCCCTATATTTCCCTACCACCTACCTATACTGGTGACAATTTATAATGGCCAATTTACCTATCAACCTGCAAGTCTTTTGGCTTGTGGGAGGAAACCGGAGCACCCGGAGAAAACCCACGCAGACACAGGGAGAACTTGCAAACTCCACACAGGCAGTACCCGGAATCGAACCCGGGTCCCTGCAGATGTGAGGCTGCGGTGCTAACCACTGCGCCACTGTGCCACCCCAAAAGGCAAATGTTATGTTGGTTTAGTTTAGCGATACAGCACTGAAACAGGCCCTTCGGCCCACCGAGTCTGTGCCGACCATCAACCAGCCGTTTACACTAATCCTACACTAATCCCATATTCCTATCACATCCCCACCTATCCCTATATATTTCCCTACCACCTACCTATACTAGGGGCAATTTCTAATGGCCAATTTACCTATCAACCTGCAAGTCTTTGGCATGTAGGAGGAAACCGGAGCACCCGGAGGAAACCCACGCAGACACAGGGAGAACTTGCAAACTCCACACAGGCAGTACCCGGAATTGAACCCAGGTCGCTGGAGCTGAGAGGCTGCGGTGCTAACCAATGCGCCACTGTGCCGCCCTCTGTACTCTCTCCAATGCCCTCACATCTACCCTAAAGTACGGTGCCCAGAACTGGACGCAGCACTCCAGCTGAGGCCGAACTACTGTCTTATACAAGTTCAACATAACCTCCTTGCTCTTGTACTCTATGCCCCTATTAATAAAGCCCAGGATACTGTATGTTTTATTAATCGCACTCTCAACCTGTCCCGCTACCTTCAATGACTTATGCACATATGCATGCAGGTCCCTCTGCTCCAGCAGCCTCTTTAGAATTGTACCCTTTGTTTTATGTTGTCTCTCCATGTCTTCCCTCCCAAAATTAATCGCTTCACATTTCTCTGCATTGAACTTCATCTTCCCATTCCACTAACCTGCCCATGTCCTTTCGAAGTTCTACACTATCCTCCTCACAGTTCACAATGCTTCCAGGTTTCGTATCATCTGCAGACTTTGAAATTGTGCCCTGTACACCAGGGTCTCGGTCATTAATATATATCAGGAAAAGCAAGGCTCCCAACACTGACCCTGGGGAACTCCGTCACAAACCTTCCTCCAGCCTAAAATCATCCATCAACCACAACTCTCTGTTTCCTGTCACTCAGCCGATTTCGTATCCATGTTGCTACCGTCCCTTTTATTCAATGAACTGTAGGTTTGCTCACAAGTCTGATGTGTGACACTGTATCAAACACCTTTTGTAATCCATGTACACCACATCAACAGCATTGCCCTCATCAACCCTCTCTGTTACCTCCTCAAAAAACTCCAGCAAGTTAGTTAAACATGATTTTCCCGGTCCATGCTGACTTTCCTTAATTAACCCACATTTGTCCAAGTGACCAGTAATTATTCTTTTTAGCAATTTCCCCACCTGACTGCCTGTAGTTGCTGGGCTTATCTTTACACCCTTTTTGAACAATTCTCCAGTCCTCTGGCACCACCCCTAAATCGAAGGAAAAGTGAAACATTATGGCCAGTGTCTCTGCAATTTCCACCCTCACATCCCTCAGTATCCATGGATGCATCTCATACGGTCCTGGTGTTTTATCCACTTTCAGTACAGACAGCCTATATAATATATCTTCTTTATCAATTTTAAACCCCTCCAGTGTCTGAATACCTCCTCTTTCACCATTGCCTGGGTTGCAAGGAGAAGACAGAAAGCAGGAAACTACAGGCCAGTTAGCTTAACATCTGTCTGAGGGAAAATGTTGGAAGCTATTATTTAAGATGTAATAGCTAAAATTGGAGGATCAAGGTTATCTTGGAGAGTTGTGGGGCTGGACGAGATTACAGAGGTCGCACTTGAACCACAAGGCTTTCACATCTGTCTCCATTCGCTAAAGTGGACAATGGTCCCACCGCAATATGGGCAGTCAATGTGAGAGGCTCGGTACCATCAGGAAGAATTGGTCATGTCCTGTATTCTCGTGAGTGTGTTTGACAAGTGCCTTCAGCTCCAAAATCAAGTAAGATATCTGACTAATCAGGTGCCATTTTCTCAGTGGTGGGAAAACTGCCGTTCCATCTGGGCACATCCCCGACAACGGTCACAAATAAAATGCAGGGAACTACAACAGAAAGGAGCCTTACTGTGTTCTTTACGGCATTCATTGAAAACAATCTCAAAATTGCTTTTTCCTTTCAAAGCCTCATCTGTTAAAGTGGAGACCAATTTAGCCACCAGATGCTGAATCCCCAACAGTCCTCAGTGTTATCCTCTTGTGACATGCTAACAGTTAGAACATAGAACATAGAACAGTACAGCACAGTACAGGCCCTTCGGCCCACGATGTTGTGCCGACCCTTTAACCTATTATAAGATCAAACTACCTACATACCCTTCATTCTCCTATCATCCATGTATCATCCAGTTAGCTGGCGTTGCCTGTGGGTTTCTACAGCTGAGGCATTTCCCACGGGTTTTGCGACCTCAGTACATTTTCGCAGAGCCACAGGACAGCTGGGCGGAAAGGAACGGAAGAAAGTAGTACAGTTACTCGTAACTGAACTCTGCATGTTTTACCCGACCAGCCTGATCTTACATGTGCTGTGGGTGTGAGGCTACATTCTCCATCCTCGACCATGAACGATACGCAAAGCTCTGGTGTTCTGCAAAACCTGCGAGGAGCTTCACTGCCCTCTTTAGCCAGTCTGTGTGATTCTAAGAAACATGATTATCCCCTCAGCACGGAATAGTTTATTCTGGAACATTATTCGATGGAAACCACCTCCCAGATAAATGATGCATGTGTCCGTAGTTTTACGACATACCTACACGATATATAGAAACTGCATAAGTGACTGTTCATCATTGTATCTCAATCCAAATATTCTACGTAGCGGTATTTTAACACAGTTTGAATTCTGATTGTGATTTTTCCATAGAATTTGCTGCACGTAAACAGGCCATTTGGTCAGAATATGGGTATGGTAGCCTACTGCTGAAAGTAACCCAGAATGCCTGGACTAATGATTGGAAATTGTCAGTTCAAATCCCACCGTGACCACTGGAGAGTTCAAAATTCTGTTAATTAAATACATTTTGAATTATCAGCAATAGTGACTATGATTGTCACAAAAAAACCATCTGGTTCACTCATGCCCTTTCGACAAGAAAATCTACCGTTCTTACTCAGTCTGGTCTCTCTGTGACTCCAGAACCAAAGTTATGTGATTGACTCTTCAATGTCTTCTGAATTAGCCTCACAAACCTCTCAGCTGTATTCAGGAAGTTGGCTCGCCACCAGCTTCTCGAGGGCACTTCGGGATGGGTAATAAATACTGGCCTTGCCAGTGATGCTCAATGAATGATATTTTAAAAAAACAATCCATGCCAGTATTTATGCTCCACATGAGCCTCCTCCCACCCTTCTTCATCCAATCACCCTTCTTCATCCAATCCTGTCAGCATAGCTTTCTATTCTTTTCCACTGCTAATATGATAATGAGTTCTACATTTTCACCATTCCCCAGGTAAAGGAGTTTCTCTTGAATTCCTTATTGGATTTATTGGTTACTATCTTACAGTGATAGCCCCAAGTCCTGGTTTCCCCCAATGAGTGGTTTGTGCATGATTTACATTAACCTGCTGTTAGTGTCATGTGAAGCACAATATTCATCAAATCATCCAATATTTTTGCACTTTATTTTAATGTCAGCTGTGGCTCAGTTGATCGCGCTGTCACAGCTGGAGGTTGTGGTGAAGTTAAACCCCTACACAAAAAGATTCCTCAGACATATCAAGTCCAATTTCCTGAGGGAAATGGAGAACCCACAGCCACGGGATAGGCCAACTACAAGACTACCACTTGTTACAACATACCGCGCAACAACCCAAGGCCCTAATGCCCCCTACTCCTGAACCCAAAGACCTAAACCGAAGGCCCTGCCCTTAGGCCCAAGACCCTGACCCCAACCCCAGCCCTAGCCCTAACCCCAATCCCCACAACACTCATGTAACCCCCGCCCCAGACCCAGCCAGGACCCTAAAATCTAACCCCAAAACCAACGTCCCGACCCCAGCCCCAACCCTAGCCTAACCCCCCATAGCATCAATGTAACTCTTGCCCCTAGATGCAGACCCAACCTTAAGGCTTAACTCCAAAGCCTAACGCCCGGACCACAGCCCCAACTCCAACACGTAACCCTAGCCGTAACTCTAACCCGCCTCCAAACCGAAACTTAACCCTAAAACCCCCCCCGTCCGTTGTGACTGTCCAAGCAGTGCCAAAAAATAAATGCCTTACAGGCAACAGAATCCAAGTTCAGCTGGTCGATACACAGAAATGGCGCGTGCCATTTTTCATTGCAATCCCACTGATAATCCGAGCTGGAAAGGCAAGCGGACATGGATGGACACTAACTTAAGGCGTGAGCCGAATAAAAGTGGCAGCTGCTCGTGAAATTAAACTCAAGAAATGAGTATATAAACACAAGAGGGGAGGCTTTCCCACCCCTACTGCCCATTCACCCTACCCTAACTTTAAAGTGACACGCCGTCCGTTGTGACTGTCCAAGCAGTGCCAAAACTAAATGCCTTACAGGCAACAGAATCCAAGTCCAGCTGGTCGATACACAGAAATGGCACGTGCCATTAAACAAGACATAAGAAAATTAAATTCTGCACTTTCAAGGCCATCTGGCCTGTGCTGCCAGGGTCTCTACTGGGGAACAGTCGTGCCTAAGCTCACACCCCAATACCAAACTTGCGGGCCCTTCACCCCCAGGAATACATCCAATTCCCATTCCATTCCCAAATAATTATGTAACAAATAAACCAAAGTTTTAAATTAACACTTGAGTGTAATGGGTGTAGGGTTACAGACCTCTTAGATAGACAGGTCAGTTTTAATTATCATTATAATTAAATCCCCCCTCTTAGATAGGCAGGTTAATATGAATTATCATTAAATCCCTCCTTACTTCTGCATTTTAAATTTAGAATATAAATGTATTGCTGTTACAAAGACCTACCACACAGTGGCGCTGGGGAGCTAAAGCAACCCATTAATGTCCCAGGACTGGGTGATTTTACTGTTTGTTTGTTTTTGATGGACTTGGGGTGACCCAGCATGGGGTAGGGCTCTGTTACCACGGCAAACAGGTTATTTTGCAGGGCCACAAATGCACAGATCAGGCTTCCCATGGGACCATTTAAATTTAAACTTTAAAAACTTAAAAAAGGTGCAATTGTTTCAAACCCAGTGGGTCAATTAAAATTAAATTTAAAAGCAGTCTAATTGTTCCCCTTTGTTTCAGGACCAGGTTTTTTTTGCAGAGGTTACAAAGAACAAAGAACAGTGCAGCACAGGAACAGGCCATTCGGCCCTCCAAGCCTGCGCCGATCTTGATGCCTGCCGAAACTAACACCTTCTGCACTTCCGGGGCCCATATCCCTCTATTCACTTCCTATTCATGTATTTGTCAAGATGTCTCTTAAACGTTGCTATCGTATCTGCTTCCACCACCTCCCCTGGCAGCAAATTCCAGGCACTCACCACCCTCTGTGTAAAAAACTTGCCTCGCACATCCCCTCTAAACTTTGCCCCTCGCACATTAAACCTATGTCCCCTAGTAACTGACTCTTCCACCCTGGGAAAAAGCTTCTGACTATCCACTCTGTCCATGCCGCTCATAACTTTGTAAACCTCTATCATGTCGCCCCTCCACCTCTGTCGTTCCAGTGAAAACAATCCGAGTTTTTCCAACCTCTCTTCATAGCTAATGCCCTCCAGACCAGGCAACATCCTGGTAAACCTCCTCTGTACCCTCTCCAAAGCCTCCACGTCCTTCTGGTAGTGTGGCGACCAGAATTGCACGCAATATTCTAAGTGTGGCCTAACTAAGGTTCTGTACAGCTGCAGCATGACTTGCCAATTTTTATACTCTATGCCCCGACCGATGAAGGCAAGCATGCCGTATGCCTTCTTGACTACCTTATCCACCTGCGTTGCCACTTTCAGTGACCTGTGCACCTGTACGCCCAGATCTCTCTGCCTGTCAATACACCAAAGGGTTCTGCCATTTACTGTATACTTCCCACCTGCATTAGACCTTCCAAAATGCATTACATCATATTTGTCCGGATTAAACTCCATCTGCCATTTTCCGCCCAAGTCTCCAACCGATCTATATCCTGCTGTATCCTCTGACAATCCTCATCATTATCCGCAACTCCACCAACCTTTGTGTCGTCCGCAAACTTACTAATCAGACCAGCTACATTTTCCTCCAAATCATTTATATATACTACAAACAGCAAAGGTCCCAGCACTGATCCCTGCGGAACACCACTAGTCACATCCCTCCATTCAGAAAAACACCCATCCACTGATACCCTCTGTCTTCTATGACCGAGCCAGTTCTGTATCCATCTTGCCAGCTCACCTCTGATCCCGTGTGACTTCACCTTTTGTACCAGTCTGCCATGCGGGACCTTGTCAAAGGCTTTACTAAAGTCCATATAGACAACATCCACTGCCCTTCCTTCATCAATCATCTTTGTCACTTCCTCAAAAAACTCAATCAAATTAGTAAGACACGACCTCCCCTTCGCAAAACCATGCTGTCTCTCGCTAATAAGTTCATTTGTTTCCAAATGGGAGTAAATCCTGTCCTGAAGAATCCTCTCTAATAGTTTACCTACCACTGACGTAAGGCTCACCGGCCTATAATTTCCTGGATTATCCTTGCCACCCTTCTTAAACAAAGGAACAACATTGGCTATTCTCCAGTCCTCTGGGACCTCACCTGTAGCCAATGAGGATGCAAAGATTTCTGTCAAGGCCCCAGCAATTTCTTCCCTTGCCTCCCTCAGTATTCTAGGGTAGATCCCATCAGGCCCTGGGGACTTATCTACCTTAATGCTTTGCAAGACACCCAACACCCCCTCCTTTTTGATAATGAGATGACTGAGACTATCTGCACTCCCTTCCCTAGGCCCATCATCCACAAGTCCTTCTCCTTGGTGAATACTGATGCAAAGTACTCATTTAGCACCTCGCCCATTTTCTCTGGCTGCACACATAGATTCCCATCTCTGTCCTTGAGTGGGCCAACCCTTTCCCTAGTTACCCTCTTGCTCTTTATATATGTATAAAAAGCCTTGGGATTTTCCTTAATCCTGTTTGCCAATGACTTTTCATAACCCCTTTTAGCCCTCCTAACTCCTTGCTTAAGTTCCTTCCTACTGTATTTATATTCCTCAAGTGCTTCATCTGTTCCTAGCCTTCCAGCCCTTACAAATGCTTCCTTTTTCTTTTTGACCAGGCTCACAATATCCCGTGTCATCCAAGCTTCCTGAAACTTGCCGAACTTGTCTTTCTTCCTCACAGGAACATGCTGGTCCTGGATTCTAATCAGCTGACGTTTGAAAGACTCCCACATGTCAGATGTTGATTTACCCTCAAACAGCCGCCCCCAATCTAAATTCTTCAGTTCCTGCCTAATATTGTTATAATTAGCCTTCCCCCAATTTAGCACCTTCACCCGAGGACTACTCTTATCCTTATCCACAAGTACCTGAAAACTTATGGAATTATGGTCACTGTTCCCGAAATGCTCCCCCACTGAAACTTCGACCACCTGGCCGGGCTCATTCCCCAATACCAGGTCCAGAATGGCCCCATCCCTAGTTGGACTATCTACATACTGTTTCAAGAAGCCCTCCTGGATTCTCCTCACAAATTCTGCCCCATCCAAGCCCCTAGCTCTAAGTGAGTCCCAGTCAATATAGGGGAAGTTAAAATCACCCACCACCACAACCCTGTTACCTTTACATCTTTCCAAAATCTGTCTACATATCTGCTCCTCTACCTCCTGCTGGCTGTTGGGAGGCCTGTAGTAAACCCCCAACATCGTGACTGCACCCTTCCTATTCCTGAGCTCCACCCATATTGCCTCGCTGCATGACCCCTCCGAGGTGTCCTCCCGCAATGCAGCTGTGATATTCTCCTTAACCAGTAATGCAACTCCCCCACCCCTTTTACATCGCCCTCTATCCCGCCTGAAGCTTCTAAAGCCTGGAACATTTAGCTGCCAATCCTGCCCTTCCCTCAACCAAGTCTCTGTAATAGCAACAACATCATATTTCCAAGTACTAATCCAAGCTCTAAGTTCATCTGCCTTACCTGTTATACTTCTCGCATTGAAACAAATGCACTTCAGACCACCAGTCCCGCTGTGCTCAGCAACATCTCCCTGCCTGCTCTTCCTCTTCGTCCTACTGGCCTTATTTACTAGTTCCCCCTCATTTACTTCACTAGCTGTCCGACTGCTCTGGTTCCCACCCCCCTGCCACACTAGTTTAAACCCTCCCGAGTGACGCTAGCAAACCTTGCAGCCAGGATATTAGTGCCCTTCCAGTTTAGATGCAACCCGTCCTTCTTGTACAGGTCCCATCTGTCCCTGAAGAGAGCCCAATGGTCCAGATATCTGACACCCTCCCTTCCACACCAGCTGCTCAGCCACGTGTTTAGCTGCACTATCTTCCTATTTCTAGCCTCACTGGCACGTGGCACAGGGAGTAATCCAGAGATTACAACCCTAGAGGTCCTGTTTTTTAACTTCCTACCTAACTCCCTAAACTCCCCCTGCAGGACCTCGTCACTCTTCCTGCCTATGTCGTTGGTACCGATGTGTACCACAACCTCTGGCTGTTCACCCTCCCCCTTCAGAATGCCCCCTGATGGTTCAGAGACATCCTTGACCCTGGTACCAGGGAGGCAACATACCATCCTGGAGTCTCTTTCACGTCCACAGAAGCGCCTATCTGTGCCCCTGACTATAGAGTCCCCTATAACTATTGCTCTTCTGTGCTTTGTCCCTCCCTGCTGAATAACAGTGCCAGCCGTGGTGCCACTGCTCTGGCTGCTGCTGTTTTCCCCTGATAGGCCATCCCCCCCAACAGTATCCAAAACGGTATACTTGTTAGAGAGGGGGATTGCCACAGGGGATTCCTGTACTGACTGCCTGCCCCTTCTAGCAGTCACCCATCTATCTGCCTGCACCTTGGGTGTAACCACTTCTCTAAAACTCCTGTCTATGATGCTCTCTGCCACCTGCATGCTCCTAAGTGCATCCAGTTGCTGCTCCAACCGATCCATGCGGTCTGTGAGGAGCTGCAACTGGGTACACTTCCTGCAGATGTAGTCATCTGGAACGCTGGAAGGTTGTGGAGCACAAGGTAAACCCAACACGTGGTGGGGCTCTGCTACCGTGGTAACCAGGGTGTTTTTTTACAGGGGCTCAATGCAGAGACCACATTTCCCATTGGGTCAATTAAATTTTTAAAAAACAGCCCAATTGTTTCAGGATAAGGAGACTTTTCCCACCAATCACATTCAACAGCCAGCTCACTCACCTTTATTCAACAGATTCTGCAATGAATCATCCATTTTCCCCTGATGAAGCTGCAGTGAACAGCGAAACATCATTAGCAACAAAGGTATTCTTCAAAGTAACTGACACACATACACTCCTGCACACTAAAAGCCATCATCCCAGGCACACCTTTAGGGGACTGGTAAAGTCACAACTCATGCGGTTCCACCGCATATCCACAAAACTAGAAGATTTCAACAAAGCGGTCACCACCCTTTTCACCGCACTGAGACGGAGGGGGTACACAAAGAGATTCCTCAGACATATCAAGTCCAATTTCCTGAGGGAGATGGAGAACCCACAGCCACGGGATAGGCCAACTACAAGACTACCACTTGTTACAACATACGGCGCAACAACTCAACAGATAAATAGGGTAGTGAGAAACCATTTTGAAAAGTTAAAAGGGGATGTTAACTCACTGAGCCAATATAGCATAACATCAGCTTTCAAAAGAGGCAAAAACCTAAAGGATCTATTGGTCACCAGTAGCGTAAAGGCACAAACCGTACCAAATTGCGGTGACAGACAATGTGGAACATGTAAACACCTAAAGGTCTTAAAAATCTTACAAAACGAGAACACAGGAAAAACTGCTTTAATAAAGCAAAGAATTATATGCGAGCAACAAAATGTAGTCTATGCAATTCGATGTAAACTCTTTTTTTTTTAGTTTAAGAGGACTTGTCTTATACAAATGTCAGAATTTGGAGTAAGAGTAGGCCACTCGGCCCCTCGATAGTCAAGCCCAATGCTGTCCTCGCCTGTCCTTCACTCCTCCCTCTTTGCAGCTGTACAATGCTGCCCCAGACCACGTTAACTATCCCATACAGACCCAGTGGTTTTTCAGGCTGTGCATGGTTCAGTGTCACAGCGTCTTTACCAAGTGAATGAGCTAGAAAACCCTGGAAATCTGTTTCTTCCATGGCTCCGCCTTTGCTGTGCTGTTTTTTTTGGGGAGCATTTCCCGTACTGGTCTCCATTTTCACCTGGATCAGGGATCAGGCGGAACTGAAGCTGGTGATTCAGTCTGCAGCTAGGTAGACCCAGGGTGAAGTGAGTTTCTGTTGATGCTGAAATGAGGTTATGCTGGACAGGAGAATGAAGTTGCCCTCATATCTCCTTTTGTGGCTTTATATCCTGTGAAGCACCTTGAGATGCTGTACTATGTAATATAAGTACAAGTTGTTGGCATATTATCCTGTCCATCGTTAAATGGCTCAATTCCCATCGAGATTTCCAGTTGTTTTATTTATGTGTGTGTAAAATATTTTACTCTTTTGTTTTATATTCCTTGATAATTTAATTTCACACTTCCTCTTTGCCCTCATTGTTTTTTTTTTAACCTTCCTTCTAATCTTTGTATTTGCCCTTGTCTTGCTGTCCCCTGCTCTCCATGTATTTAGTGTATGTCTCTTTCCTTCCCACCAGTTTGTATTTGGGCAAGTTTTGGGTCAGGTGGGACTGACTGGGTGTGCGGCTCCAGTCAAGATCTGTCACAGGCACGATGGGCCGAATGGTCTTCTGTGCTGTACCACTCCATCACTTGTCACAGGCTCGTCACCCTCTGGAACAAACACGTGTAACAGAGAGACCTTTAAAAGAGGAACTGGCTAAGGTCCTGAGAGGACATTGTGAGTTACATGGAGTTAGTGGCCAGGTTAGATTATGATGTGTCCTCCTGGAGCCTCAGGGTGTTGACAGAGCAGCTGCCCAGAGGATTATCCTGAATTGGCGAGGGTCCTTTCCATTCCAAGAGATTACATTAATTTGTAAGGAGGGATGGGAGAGCGTGAGGTTCTACTGTCTACTGGATGAGGCGAGCTCGATGGATCTGATAGTCTTTATGTACGTTTGTGTGGCTGACTGGGGATTCAGTTCAGGTCCTACCTGGTAAGTGGCTCAGAGAGTTCACCCAATCAGCAGCTCTGTCTAAGGGCAATAGACTGGCATCGTGGTCATATTACTGGACTAGTAATCCAGAGACACAAGTTCAAATCCCACCAAGACAGCTGGGGAATTGAAATTCAGTTAATCAAATCAGAATTTGGAATTAAAAATCTTGTATCAGTGATGGTGTTCATGAAAGTAGGGGATTGTTGGAGCAACCCATCTGGCTCACTAATGTCCTTCAGGGAAGGAAATCTGCCATCCTGGTTGACACTAAGCAGCCCTCTGAAATAGCCTCACAAATCACACAGATTTCTTCAAGAAGGGATGGGCAATAAGTGCTGGCCTCGCCAGCAACGCCCGCATCCCGTGAATGAATAAAACAAACTGAAGATGAAGAGAACTCTTCTCTTCGCTTTTCTGGTCCTTATTCTAGCCCGCGCACAAATCAGAAAAAAACACAGAAAGTTTGTCCAATTTGAATCCACGTTTATTTCCAGATTTCACATTGAAGTCGTTGAATTAACGTGACTTGATAGAGAATTGACGGATGGATAGGTTCCTGTCTGCTCCGTCCAGCACGTCCCACACAACTGCGATGCCTTCTCATCACAACGCAGATTGACTCCCCACCCCACCCTCGACCATGTGATCTCCTGAGAGAGGCGAAAAACCAGACATAAAAACCCAGGCCAATTTGGGAAAAAAATCTGGGAAATTCCTCTCCGACCCCCTGAGGCGATCGAAACGAGTCCAGGAGATCACTCTAGCCCTCTTCAGCCACTGCTTTCCAAGACAATAGCTTTCCCAGACACCATCTGAACACACTGCCTCGGAGCTTAGTCTCCAACCATCTGCACTCGAGCTCTGTACTAGCATGTCCAGGGTTCCCACTTCCCTGCTAACTGTGACATCTTTGAATTTGTTGGGAACTGATGCCATTCCTTTAGGCTGTGCTGGGCTCTCAGTGGATTGGAATTGAGTTACAGAGCCAGCAATGTTTGGATGGAACATCAGCTCTGAAATATTGACGGCCAAATGGGGGGGAATGTGGATCTAATTATCGGGATGCATCGGGACAATTTCCCTGGGGAAAACTTGGTAAGGCGTGACCTCCTTTTTAAGCCATTTTTTCAATGCCTTATCTGTGGAGGGCACGCCCACATGCTTTTCCCCTCCCTCCGTCCCTCCCCGGCTCCCGTGCTGTGTTCAATTTTAGCACACCCCAGAACTCAGCTTGTTGACACCCAAAGACAACCCAGAACGAGGAAACTACATACCAAACACCCCCTCCAATTCCCAAGGGGCACCCAGGTGGGTGGAAAAAGCCTCGTCACTCGGAAAATGAAGAGAACCTTACAAGGGAGCAGCTTGCAAAGGATCAGCTTCCAAGGGCGCTGATCATCATTCAGACATTCTAGACGCACTGCTGCTGACGAACCAAGTAGTGCTGAGGACGAGGAGGGTGGAGGGGCCTGTCTGTGAACAGGGGCTAAAGAGACCAAGGACAGACATGATAAAAGTGAGCATCACAACCATGAGTGTCACATTGCTGCTATACCCTAATCTGATGGGCATTCCATCTGAACAGCCAGACCGTCAATCAGAAGCTGGAAAGTCCCAAATCTCCTTCAGCTTACTGTTTGGTTCTGGCGCTGGCTCCCACGAATAACACTCACTTTCATCAACTTGTCCTGGGAGCCGGAGTCTGTTCCCATGCAGGTTCCACCCTTCTAACCCTGAGCACCAGTTGGACAGTGTCCAGCCGTGTGTGGAGGACGCTGGAATGAAAACTGATGTTTCCCTTACTAAAAGTAGGGTCGTCTTTAATCTCCAAATAACTTGGCTTTCTCCGTGGGCTCCTGAAATCAGACCGGCAGTATTCAACACCAGGATGTAGAAGGAGGACGGTTTGTGAGGTCAATGAAGGGTTAACCAGAACCACCATCTGCTGTAAATTTCCCGAGCATCCTGGAGATCAGGCTACCCTGAGCAACAGAATCTCGAAACGAAAGAACCACAGACAGTCCAGCCTCCACCATGACTGCCTGAGGTCCCCCAGCAGATTGGGGATTGTCCGGTGATACGAGCAAGTCGATCGATCTGGTAAACCACCCCCCCCCCGCCCCCCGCCAAGTCCTGAAGATATTCTGGACCACCTCAGTGTGGATCATCCACTCGGAAGGTGAACTACACACAGCAGCTGAGTGTGTCGACTGTTGTGTTGTTCACCCCGGCCAAAAGTGGCAGCAAAAGTGCCACCCCGTCCTACAAGCACCAATGGGAAGCAACGTATCTCCTTGACAGAGGGACCCAGGAGGGAGTCCCACCCTGTAGACATACCGGACTACTGTCATATTGTCTGTCTGCAGACACACTGACTTACCCCGCCGTCCCGAGTCTGAAAGTGCACACTGTCCTAATATACCGTTCACACCCTGACCGAGCCTGTTGAAATGCCAAGTGAGCTCAAGCACGCCCACTGGCCTGGAAGCCCATTCATCCTGAATGTGACCTCCCCCAACATCACCCATTTGTCAAAGCATTAGCTGAAGAACCTGGAGAAGACAGTGTTCCCCAAGAGCATCAGCTCGAGTTCAGATGCTGTGACAAAGGCGAGCTGTGGAAACATTACTGGCAGTGGGGATAGTTGTCCAGAAGTTTCACCTGGAGAAATCTCCCCAACAGTTCTCTTCTGGAGAATTATCCCTGACTCTCAGTCCCAATACTAAAAGACCATGGTGTCACCTGCCAGAATGGCCACTGGCAGATGGTTCCTCTGAGCATCAAAGCAAACCACATTGTGAGAAACATGGAGGCTCAAGCTGCCAATCCAGAGGATACTCATTACTTCTGGTCTCTTTAACCCAAGAGTGATCCCCCCCTTCCAACTGCCAAAGGCAGGATCACTGCTTGGGGGGGTGCAGCCGGACAGGGTATCAAAGATGAAGTGTTGCTAGCTGCCTGAATTCCAGGTCCTAATCTGCAATGCAGGGAGCTAGCATGGTACAAAGGACATTCCGTTCCGGATACAGCCTGGGAAAGGCTGTTGGAGGTGAGTGGATTGGTGACAGTGAGTGGATTGGTGGGTTGATGGAAGGGGCCTACAGACTAAGTTCTAGAGTGAGCAGTGTCCACGTCTTAAATGCCAATTGGGGAATGCCTGAAGGTTCTGCCACAGCAGCTCCTCCACTTGCTCACCAAAGAAGGCCTCGGCACCAAGGGGCATCTGCAGTACCTGAAGAAAGCCCAAGGTGCTTGGCCATACTAATCAGTGATGCAAGATCCACTGGGCGATAGACCCTGCTCCGACATTGAGGGCATCCACACAGCCAGCTGCTGCAGTCGATGTTCTCTGTAGGTGGTCCGCACTCCGTACCCACTCACCTGCCGGTGAGGCCGCCCCCCCAGTGGATATGGTGGTAGGGAATTGGGGGAGATGTGCCAAACCCTGCAGGAAGCTGCGCCAGATCCCACTTGTGGGTGGAACCAGGTGATAACTTTCCTTCTGATACCTTCACGACTACAGTTGACCAGATACCAGTAAACTGCAAGGTGTGAAGCAGGGTGCTGGAGGTCCTATGGATACTGTCTAACCTGGCCTTAACCGGAGGACGCTTATCAAGGGAAAAACAATCCAGCAAAGGTCGATGCTTGTGGCCTTTTGCAAAACCCCAAGCATGGACTCAAACCCCCAAGTGAAGGGACTTCCGGAAGCCACAGTTTCAGACTCAAGGTCACCCTCGTGTTAAATACATGAAAGCCTAAACGACTGGAGGTCGTGGTCCGACTCAGGCTCCCAACTGGGCTTCCGAGGCCGGATGCCTCCAGGAAGCTTCCAAGGGCTCAACCGACAGGGAAGGTTGATAATAGTAAATCTCGGGGAACAGAGTCGAGGGCGGCTGGATTAGCTACGAGCTCATGAACACGAGGGCCGATGGAGATAAACCCTCGAGACATGTTCCCCTGCCACGGGGGAGGTGCCAGTGAGGCACACGTACCCTCCCTGTGTGAGAGAGCCCTTGGAACCTAGATACCCCGAAAGAATTGCAGGGAGTGGCTGAAGGTGAGTCCACAGAGGTGAGGAGGCAGACACAGATCTATAAAAGTGAACGGAGACCTGCGACTGCTCTCACCAAAGTTGCAATCACCCCCAACATAGGTGACCCTGAGTGGGGTCGAGTCCCCCAAAGGGTGGTGTCCCCCAGATAAGCTGCCGCCAACTCGAGACCAATGTCCCAGGGCTGGGTTGGTGTCACCAGAGGATGGCTCTGGTGAAGGACCACCAACACTCGCTGGTGGCACTTGGTGGAACCAGCCTTATACTGGCACCAGTCGGCACGGACTCCTCAGAGCCGGCTGGCGCCAGGGGAGGACTCTTCCTCATATTCTGGGAGGTCTCGGTACAAGTTGGTACCGGGGTCCCACCCGATTGTGCGGAGGGGATGGCAGCAACTGGCAGGCGAGTGGCCTGAACCAGCCGGTCCCACTCGACACAATCGAGGCAACAACCAGAGCGTTCCCCCCTCGAGACCTTCAACTTCAGTCCCAAGGTGGAGCTCCAGCCGATATTGGTCAGAGCTGACTGTACGGACTGGGTCCTAGCCAGTGCCAGTGCAGTTAGTCCTGAGCAATATCAAACTGAGCCTGGAGTTGGAGCAGGGTTACTGCTCGATGCCGATGCGGGGACATGAGGGCCGGACGTGAAGGTCCAGCCTGGGGGCTAAGATGGGAAAGAGGGGGTGGGGCAAATTTCCCAATTTGGGCGGCACAGTGGCACAGTGGTTAGCACTGCAGCCTCACAGCTCCAGCGACCCAGGTTCAATTCTGGGTACTGCCTGTGTGGAGTTTGCAAGTTCTCCCTGTGTCTGCGTGGGTTTCCTCCGGGTGCTCCGGTTTCCTCCCACAAGCCAAAAGACTTGCAGGTTGGTAGGTAAATTGGCCATTATAAATTGCCCCTAGTATAGGTAGGTAGTAGGGAAATATAGGGACAGGTGGGGATGTGGTAGGAATATGGGATTAGTGTAGGATTCGTATAAATGGGTGGTTGATGGTCGGCACAGACTCGATGGGCCAAAGGGCCTGTTTCAGTGCTGTATCTTTAAATAAACATAAACATAAACAACAATAAAAATAGATGTCGAAGTAAATCTAGGAGGAGCTGGTGGGGATGATAGACCTGGTGGAGATGGGAAATAAACCAGAAGGGAGAGAGAGTCGGTTTCACACCATCTCCAGCCATCGGAGGAGTGTCTAGATGGACCAGAGGCTGGGTTGTTGTTGGCCGTCAAATTAAACCAACAAATGAACAGATGTGGAGTTGGCACTGAGAAATGGATGGGACACAGAGGGATGGGGTGAGGAGAATTTCAGGGACACGGCTCCCTCCTTTGTAGTATTTTGAGTTGGTTTGGGGCAGGATGTGCTGCTTGTTGTGTGTCGTGGTGCACTTGTTCTTTGTGCTTTTGTTACTCATCCTTTAGTCTGTGGGTAATTTGATGGAAATTTCCTCTTGCTCATCCTGACACCAACCATGTATGTCTGGAAGAAGAAGCAAAAAACAGATCAGAATCACTGGATTGTAACGAGACATCTCTAGTCATTTTCTAATTCCACTGCTAGTTAAATCATTTAACCTGGAAATGCTGAATGCAGATTCAGAGTGCACCATTACTTCTGGACGTGTCTCTTTTCTAGTGATGTTCCTGGCCACAGATTCTGACGTTAGCTGAGTATTAAAGATTCTGGAGTCAATCAGTTGATTTCTTCTCCAGAATCACAGTGAAGCTCCAGAATGGCTGCAATGCCATCAGGTGATCCAGGGTCACTGGCACCAGGAGCTTGTCTGACACAATGAGAGGCTTTTAGAGGGCAGTACCTGAGGCACCTGACCTGGGAGGAGGGCCTTGGCATGGAGCGAGGGATTGATGAGGTCAGAGGACAGCAGAAATGCTTGGGACAAGTGTTTCTAACCGATTCCTTCAGTATCATTGACTGAGGCCCAGACTGAGCTCCAGATTTTTTACAGTTTTAAATAAGATCAAAACTTTTTCGGAAGGGAACTCGAGCAATATTTCCATGATCTGTTTAACAGGACCACTCCCTTCCCTCACCCCCTGGAAGACATGACTACCTACAGACCATGTTACCTACAGCTCCAAAGAATGGAAGGGATTGATAACGTACCTATTTGCTCCAATAGCTGGCTCTGTCAGTCGCACCATCTTGTGAAGGTTTTCTTCCTCCCTCCCTCTCTCAGCTCGCTGTCTTCTCCATCACAAAACTGCTCAGATCTTCTCCCCGACCACATTCACTCCGAGACTGATCAGCCAGTTAGTTACAGTCAGTGCAGCTCCCTTTCCTTCACTCAAACTGTTCGTACAGCCTCCTGCCTCAAATTAACTCAGTTTACAAACCGATTGCGATGTCTGATCTCACTGTGATGGACAGTGTGAGGGTCAGACTTGCTCTGTGATGTCACGGTTTGACCCGTCCAGTTAAACAAGTCTCACCTTGATCAAACAGAGTGTTACAAAACCCTGTGAGTTTCCTTGGATTACAATAACTTGATATTTTAGAATGCACTAACACTTTCCCAGTCTCTGTAATCCACTGATTTTGACCTGTCTCTGGGATCCGTTAGTTTTCCAGTGCCAGTTAAGTTTGGGGTGTGTTCAAAGCTGACAACTTTAATTTTATTCTTTGGAACTGCAGGCTGAGTTGCTCATGAATCATTTTTTTGTTTGTGAAATATTTCATTAGAGAATGGGAATTATCATGGGAAACACAGTGGTTAGCACCGCAGCCTCACAGCTCCAGGGACCCGGGTTCAATTCTGGGTACTGCCTGTGTGGAGTTTGCAAGTTCTCCCTGTGTCTGCGTGGGTTTCCTCCAGGTGCTCCGGTTTCCTCCCACATGCCAAAGACTTGCAGGTTGATAGGTGAATTGGCCATTATAAATTGCCCCTAGAATAGGTAGGTGGTAGGGGAATATAGGGACAGGTGGGGATGTGGTAGGGATGTAGGATTAGTATAAATGGGTGGTTGATGGTCAGCACTGACTCGGTGGGCCGAAGGGCCTGTTTCAGTGCTGTATCTCTAAACTAAACTAAACTAAACTAAACTAAACTAAACTAAACTCGTTGATAAGCCAGATTGCAGATGCTTAACACATTCATATGATGCTGTTGCCAAAATATAATCCATGTTGAAATTCTTTTGCCAATTATATGCCCATTCTGAAGGTTTGTTCATAGCTTCTTGCACCGTGTCGCAGTCTTGCACGATGTTGACACCCCTCCCTCCCTCCCTGTTTGGTGTAAACTGCATTCATATACGTTATGAACAGCACTGATTCTTGTGGAACATTACTTCCCACCTTCTGCTGTTCCAAATTACAACCCTTTACCCCGACAGTCTGTCTTGCAATTGGCTAACTAATTATTCTGCTACTTGTCCCCTGACTCCTCATTCTCTGACCTGATTCATGAGTCTATTATGTGGTATCATATCCCAGATCTTTGAAAACCCACAGAATCACAGAATTGTTACAGTGCAGAAGGAGGTCACACAGCCCATCGTGTCTGCACGGGCTCTCCGAAAGAGCAATTCGCTCAGTTCCATTCCCCCGCCTTCTCCCGGTAACCCTGCACATTCTTCCTTTTCATATAACTGTCTGATTCCGTTTTGTATGCGTCAGTTGAACCTGTCTCCACCACGTTCTCAGGCAGTGCATTCCAGACCTGAACCACTCACTTTGTGAAAAAGTTTTTCCCCGTGTCACTTTTGCTTCTCTTCGCGAATACTTGAAATCTGTGCCTCTCATTCTCGATCCTTTCACGAATGGGAACAGTTTCTCTCCATCTACTCTGTCCAGACCCCACATGGTTTGAATACCTCTATCAAATCACCTCTCAGCCTTCTCTTCTGCAAGGAAAATTGTCCTAACTTCTCCAATCTGAAGTTCCTCATCCCTGGAACCATTCTTTTTTAGATTAGAGATACAGCACTGAAACAGGCCCTTCGGCCCACCGAGTCTGTGCCGAACATCAACCACCCATTTATACTAATCCTACATTCCCAACAAACATCCCCAACTGTCCCTATATTTCCCTACCACCTACCTATACTGGTGACAATTTATAATGGCCAATTTACCTATCAACCTGCAAGTCTTTTGGCTTGTGGGAGGAAACCGGAGCACCCGGAGAAAACCCACGCAGACACAGGGAGAACTTGCAAACTCCACACAGGCAGTACCCGGAATCGAACCCGGGTCCCTGCAGATGTGAGGCTGCGGTGCTAACCACTGCGCCACTGTGCCACCCCAAAAGGCAAATGTTATGTTGGTTTAGTTTAGCGATACAGCACTGAAACAGGCCCTTCGGCCCACCGAGTCTGTGCCGACCATCAACCAGCCGTTTACACTAATCCTACACTAATCCCATATTCCTATCACATCCCCACCTATCCCTATATATTTCCCTACCACCTACCTATACTAGGGGCAATTTCTAATGGCCAATTTACCTATCAACCTGCAAGTCTTTGGCATGTAGGAGGAAACCGGAGCACCCGGAGGAAACCCACGCAGACACAGGGAGAACTTGCAAACTCCACACAGGCAGTACCCGGAATTGAACCCGGGTCGCTGGAGCTGAGAGGCTGCGGTGCTAACCAATGCGCCACTGTGCCGCCCTCTGTACTCTCTCCAATGCCCTCACATCTACCCTAAAGTACGGTGCCCAGAACTGGACGCAGCACTCCAGCTGAGGCCGAACTACTGTCTTATACAAGTTCAACATAACCTCCTTGCTCTTGTACTCTATGCCCCTATTAATAAAGCCCAGGATACTGTATGTTTTATTAATCGCACTCTCAACCTGTCCCGCTACCTTCAATGACTTATGCACATATGCATGCAGGTCCCTCTGCTCCAGCAGCCTCTTTAGAATTGTACCCTTTGTTTTATGTTGTCTCTCCATGTCTTCCCTCCCAAAATTAATCGCTTCACATTTCTCTGCATTGAACTTCATCTTCCCATTCCACCAACCTGCCCATGTCCTTTCGAAGTTCTACACTATCCTCCTCACAGTTCACAATGCTTCCAGGTTTCGTATCATCTGCAGACTTTGAAATTGTGCCCTGTACACCAGGGTCTCGGTCATTAATATATATCAGGAAAAGCAAGGCTCCCAACACTGACCCCTGGGAAACTCCGTCACAAACCTTCCTCCAGCCTAAAATCATCCATCAACCACAACTCTCTGTTTCCTGTCACTCAGCCAATTTCGTATCCATGTTGCTACCGTCCCTTTTATTCAATGAACTGTAGGTTTGCTCACAAGTCTGATGTGTGACACTGTATCAAACACCTTTTGTAATCCATGTACACCACATCAACAGCATTGCCCTCATCAACCCTCTCTGTTACCTCCTCAAAAAACTCCAGCAAGTTAGTTAAACATGATTTTCCCGGTCCATGCAGGAAACTACAGGCCAGTTAGCTTAACATCTGTCTGAGGGAAAATGTTGGAAGCTATTATTTAAGATGTAATAGCTAAAATTGGAGGATCAAGGTTATCTTGGAGAGTTGTGGGGCTGAACGAGATTACAGAGGTAGCACTTGAACCATAAGGCTTTCACATCTGTCTCCGTTCGCTAAAGTGGGCAATGGTCCCACCGCAATATGGGCAGTCAATGTGAGAGGCTAGGTCCCATCAGGAAGAATTGGTCATGTCCTGTATTCTCGTGAGTGTGTTTGACAAGTGCCTTCAGCTCCAAAATCAAGTAAGATATCTGACTAATCAGGTGCCATTTTCTCAGAGGTGGGAAAACTGCCGTTACATCTGGGCACATCCCCGACAACGGTCACAAATAAAATGCAGGGAACTACAACAGAAAGGAGCCTTACTGTGTTCTTTACGGCATTCATTGAAAACAATCTCAAAATTGCTTTTTCCTTTCAAAGCCTCATCTGTTAAAGTGGAGACCAATTTAGCCACCAGATGCTGAATCCCCAACAGTCCTCAGTGTTATCCTCTTGTGACATGCTAACAGTTAGAACATAGAACATAGAACAGTACAGCACAGTACAGGCCCTTCGGCCCACGATGTTATGCCGACCCTTTAACCTACTCTAAGATCAAACTACCTACATACCCTTCATTCTACTGTCATCCATGTATCATCCAGTTAGCTGGCGTTGCCTGTGGGTTTCTGCAGCTGAGGCATTTCGCACGGGTTTTGCGACCTCAGTACATTTTCGCAGAGCCACAGGACAGCTGTGCGGAAAGGAACGGAAGAAAGTAGTACAGTTACTCGCAACTGAACTCTGCAGGTTTTACCCGACCAGCCTGATCTTACATGTGCTGTGGGTGTGAGGCTACATTCTCCATCCTCGACCATGAACGATACGCAAAGCTCTGGTGTTCTGCAAAACCTGCGAGGAGCTTCACTGCCCTCTTTAGCCAGCCTGTGTGATACTAAGAAACATGATTATCCCCTCAGCACGGAATAGTTTATTCTGGAACATTATTCGATGGAAACCACCTCCCAGATAAATGATGCATGTGTCCGTAGTTTTACGACATACCTACACGATATATAGAAACTGCATAAGTGACTGTTCATCATTGTATCTCAATCCAAATATTCTACGTAGCGGTATTTTAACACAGTTTGAATTCTGATTGTGATTTTTCCATAGAATTTGCTGCACGTAAACAGGCCATTTGGTCAGAATATGGGTATGGTAGCCTACTGCTGAAAGTAACCCAGAATGCCTGGACTAATGATTGGAAATTGTCAGTTCAAATCCCACCGTGACCACTGGAGAGTTCAAAATTCTGTTAATTAAATACATTTTGAATTATCAGCAATAGTGACTATGATTGTCACAAAAAAAACCATCTGGTTCACTCATGCCCTTTCGACAAGAAAATCTACCGTTCTTACTCAGTCTGGTCTCTCTGTGACTCCAGAACCAAAGTTATGTGGTTGACTCTTCAATGTCTTCTGAATTAGCCTCACAAACCTCTCAGCTGTATTCAGGAAGTTGGCTCGCCACCAGCTTCTCGAGGGCACTTCGGGATGGGTAATAAATACTGGCCTTGCCAGTGATGCTCAATGAATGATATTTTAAAATAACAATCCATGCCAGTATTTATGCTCCACATGAGCCTCCTCCCACCCTTCTTCATCCAATCACCCTTCTTCATCCAATCACCCTTCTTCATCCAATCCTGTCAGCATAGCTTTCTATTCTTTTCCACTGCTAATATGATAATGAGTTCTACATTTTCACCATTCCCCAGGTAAAGGAGTTTCTCTTGAATTCCTTATTGGATTTATTGGTTACTATCTTATAGTGATAGCCCCAAGTCCTGGTTTCCCCCAATGAGTGGTTTGTGCATGATTTACATTAACCTGCTGTTAGTGTCATGTGGAGCACAAGTTTCATCAAATCATCCAATATTTTTGCACTTTATTTTAATGTCAGCTGTGGCTCAGTTGATCGCGCTGTCACAGCTGGAGGTTGTGGTGAAGTTAAACCCCTACACAAAAAGATTCCTCAGACATATCAAGTCCAATTTCCTGAGGGAAATGGAGAACCCACAGCCACGGGATAGGCCAACTACAAGACTACCACTTGTTACAACATACCGCGCAACAACCCAAGGCCCTAATGCCCCCTACTCCTGAACCCAAAGACCTAAACCGAAGGCCCTGCCCTTAGGCCCAAGACCCTGACCCCAACCCCAGCCCTAGCCCTAACCCCAATCCCCACAACACTCATGTAACCCCCGCCCCAGACCCAGCCAGGACCCTAAAATCTAACCCCAAAACCAACGTCCCGACCCCAGCCCCAACCCTAGCCTAACCCCCCATAGCATCAATGTAACTCTTGCCCCTAGATGCAGACCCAACCTTAAGGCTTAACTCCAAAGCCTAACGCCCGGACCACAGCCCCAACTCCAACACGTAACCCTAGCCGTAACTCTAACCCGCCTCCAAACCGAAACTTAACCCTAAAACCCCCCCCGTCCGTTGTGACTGTCCAAGCAGTGCCAAAAAATAAATGCCTTACAGGCAACAGAATCCAAGTTCAGCTGGTCGATACACAGAAATGGCGCGTGCCATTTTTCATTGCAATCCCACTGATAATCCGAGCTGGAAAGGCAAGCGGACATGGATGGACACTAACTTAAGGCGTGAGCCGAATAAAAGTGGCAGCTGCTCGTGAAATTAAACTCAAGAAATGAGTATATAAACACAAGAGGGGAGGCTTTCCCACCCCTACTGCCCATTCACCCTACCCTAACTTTAAAGTGACACGCCGTCCGTTGTGACTGTCCAAGCAGTGCCAAAACTAAATGCCTTACAGGCAACAGAATCCAAGTTCAGCTGGTCGATACACAGAAATGGCGCGTGCCATTAAACAAGACATAAGAAAATTAAATTCTGCACTTTCAAGGCCATCTGGCCTGTGCTGCCAGGGTCTCTACTGGGGAACAGTCGTGCCTAAGCTCACACCCCAATACCAAACTTGCGGGCCCTTCACCCCCAGGAATACATCCAATTCCCATTCCATTCCCAAATAATTATGTAACAAATAAACCAAAGTTTTAAATTAACACTTGAGTGTAATGGGTGTAGGGTTACAGACCTCTTAGATAGACAGGTCAGTTTTAATTATCATTATAATTAAATCCCCCCTCTTAGATAGGCAGGTTAATATGAATTATCATTAAATCCCTCCTTACTTCTGCATTTTAAATTTAGAATATAAATGTATTGCTGTTACAAAGACCTACCACACAGTGGCGCCAGGGAGCTAAAGCAACCCATTAATGTCCCAGGACTGGGTGATTTTACTGTTTGTTTGTTTTTGATGGACTTGGGGTGACCCAGCATGGGGTAGGGCTCTGTTACCACGGCAAACAGGTTATTTTGCAGGGCCACAAATGCACAGATCAGGCTTCCCATGGGACCATTTAAATTTAAACTTTAAAAACTTAAAAAAGGTGCAATTGTTTCAAACCCAGTGGGTCAATTAAAATTAAATTTAAAAGCAGCCTAATTGTTCCCCTTTGTTTCAGGACCAGGTTTTTTTTGCAGAGGTTACAAAGAACAAAGAACAGTGCAGCACAGGAACAGGCCATTCGGCCCTCCAAGCCTGCGCCGATCTTGATGCCTGCCGAAACTAACACCTTCTGCACTTCCGGGGCCCATATCCCTCTATTCACTTCCTATTCATGTATTTGTCAAGATGTCTCTTAAACGTTGCTATCGTATCTGCTTCCACCACCTCCCCTGGCAGCAAATTCCAGGCACTCACCACCCTCTGTGTAAAAAACTTGCCTCGCACATCCCCTCTAAACTTTGCCCCTCGCACATTAAACCTATGTCCCCTAGTAACTGACTCTTCCACCCTGGGAAAAAGCTTCTGACTATCCACTCTGTCCATGCCGCTCATAACTTTGTAAACCTCTATCATGTCGCCCCTCCACCTCTGTCGTTCCAGTGAAAACAATCCGAGTTTTTCCAACCTCTCTTCATAGCTAATGCCCTCCAGACCAGGCAACATCCTGGTAAACCTCCTCTGTACCCTCTCCAAAGCCTCCACGTCCTTCTGGTAGTGTGGCGACCAGAATTGCACGCAATATTCTAAGTGTGGCCTAACTAAGGTTCTGTACAGCTGCAGCATGACTTGCCAATTTTTATACTCTATGCCCCGACCGATGAAGGCAAGCATGCCGTATGCCTTCTTGACTACCTTATCCACCTGCGTTGCCACTTTCAGTGACCTGTGCACCTGTACGCCCAGATCTCTCTGCCTGTCAATACACCAAAGGGTTCTGCCATTTACTGTATACTTCCCACCTGCATTAGACCTTCCAAAATGCATTACATCATATTTGTCCGGATTAAACTCCATCTGCCATTTTCCGCCCAAGTCTCCAACCGATCTATATCCTGCTGTATCCTCTGACAATCCTCATCATTATCCGCAACTCCACCAACCTTTGTGTCGTCCGCAAACTTACTAATCAGACCAGCTACATTTTCCTCCAAATCATTTATATATACTACAAACAGCAAAGGTCCCAGCACTGATCCCTGCGGAACACCACTAGTCACATCCCTCCATTCAGAAAAACACCCATCCACTGATACCCTCTGTCTTCTATGACCGAGCCAGTTCTGTATCCATCTTGCCAGCTCACCTCTGATCCCGTGTGACTTCACCTTTTGTACCAGTCTGCCATGCGGGACCTTGTCAAAGGCTTTACTAAAGTCCATATAGACAACATCCACTGCCCTTCCTTCATCAATCATCTTTGTCACTTCCTCAAAAAACTCAATCAAATTAGTAAGACACGACCTCCCCTTCGCAAAACCATGCTGTCTCTCGCTAATAAGTTCATTTGTTTCCAAATGGGAGTAAATCCTGTCCCGAAGAATCCTCTCTAATAGTTTCCCTACCACTGACGTAAGGCTCACCGGCCTATAATTTCCTGGATTATCCTTGCCACCCTTCTTAAACAAAGGAACAACATTGACAATTCTCCAGTCCTCTGGGACCTCCCCTGTAGCCAATGAGGATGCAAAGATTTCTGTCAAGGCCCCAGCAATTTCTTCCCTTGCCTCCCTCAGTATTCTAGGGTAGATCCCATCAGGCCCTGGGGACTTATCTACCTTAATGCTTTGCAAGACACCCAACACCTCCTCCTTTTTGATAATGAGATGACTGAGACTATCTGCACTCCCTTCCCTAGGCCCATCATCCACAAGTCCTTCTCCTTGGTGAATACTGATGCAAAGTACTCATTTAGCACCTCGCCCATTTTCTCTGGCTGCACACATAGATTCCCATCTCTGTCCTTGAGTGGGCCAACCCTTTCCCTAGTTACCCTCTTGCTCTTTATATATGTATAAAAAGCCTTGGGATTTTCCTTAATCCTGTTTGCCAATGACTTTTCATAACCCCTTTTAGCCCTCCTAACTCCTTGCTTAAGTTCCTTCCTACTGTATTTATATTCCTCAAGTGCTTCATCTGTTCCTAGCCTTCCAGTCCTGACAAATGCTTCCTTTTTCTTTTTGACCAGGCTCACAATATCCCGTGTCATCCAAGCTTCCTGAAACTTGCCGAACTTGTCTTTCTTCCTCACAGGAACATGCTGGTCCTGGATTCTAATCAGCTGACGTTTGAAAGACTCCCACATGTCAGATGTTGATTTACCCTCAAACAGCCGCCCCCAATCTAAATTCTTCAGTTCCTGCCTAATATTGTTATAATTAGCCTTCCCCCAATTTAGCACCTTCACCCGAGGACTACTCTTATCCTTATCCACAAGTACCTGAAAACTTATGGAATTATGGTCACTGTTCCCGAAATGCTCCCCCACTGAAACTTCGACCACCTGGCCGGGCTCATTCCCCAATACCAGGTCCAGAATGGCCCCATCCCTAGTTGGACTATCTACATACTGTTTCAAGAAGCCCTCCTGGATTCTCCTCACAAATTCTGCCCCATCCAAGCCCCTAGCTCTAAGTGAGTCCCAGTCAATATAGGGGAAGTTAAAATCACCCACCACCACAACCCTGTTACCTTTACATCTTTCCAAAATCTGTCTACATATCTGCTCCTCTACCTCCTGCTGGCTGTTGGGAGGCCTGTAGTAAACCCCCAACATCGTGACTGCACCCTTCCTATTCCTGAGCTCCACCCATATTGCCTCGCTGCATGACCCCTCCGAGGTGTCCTCCCGCAATGCAGCTGTGATATTCTCCTTAACCAGTAATGCAACTCCCCCACCCCTTTTACATCGCCCTCTATCCCGCCTGAAGCTTCTAAAGCCTGGAACATTTAGCTGCCAATCCTGCCCTTCCCTCAACCAAGTCTCTGTAATAGCAACAACATCATATTTCCAAGTACTAATCCAAGCTCTAAGTTCATCTGCCTTACCTGTTATACTTCTCGCATTGAAACAAATGCACTTCAGACCACCAGTCCCGCTGTGCTCAGCAACATCTCCCTGCCTGCTCTTCCTTCTCGATTTACTGGCCTTATTTACTAGTTCCCCCTCATTTACTTCACTAGCTGTCCGACTGCTCTGGTTCCCACCCCCCTGCCACACTAGTTTAAACCCTCCCGAGTGACGCTAGCAAACCTTGCAGCCAGGATATTAGTGCCCTTCCAGTTTAGATGCAACCCGTCCTTCTTGTACAGGTCCCATCTGTCCCTGAAGAGAGCCCAATGGTCCAGATATCTGAAACCCTCCCTTCTACACCAGCTGCTCAGCCACGTGTTTAGCTGCACTATCTTCCTATTTCTAGCCTCACTGGCACGTGGCACAGGGAGTAATCCAGAGATTACAACCCTAGAGGTCCTGTTTTTTAACTTCCTACCTAACTCCCTAAACTCCCCCTGCAGGACCTCGTCACTCTTCCTGCCTATGTCGTTGGTACCGATGTGTACCACAACCTCTGGCTGTTCACCCTCCCCCTTCAGAATGCCCCCTGATGGTTCAGAGACATCCTTGACCCTGGTACCAGGGAGGCAACATACCATCCTGGAGTCTCTTTCACGTCCACAGAAGCGCCTATCTGTGCCCCTGACTATAGAGTCCCCTATAACTATTGCTCTTCTGTGCTTTGTCCCTCCCTGCTGAATAACAGTGCCAGCCGTGGTGCCACTGCTCTGGCTGCTGCTGTTTTCCCCTGATAGGCCATCCCCCCCAACAGTATCCAAAACGGTATACTTGTTAGAGAGGGGGATAGCCACAGGGGATTCCTGCACTGACTGCCTGCCCCTTCTAGCGGTCACCCATCTATCTGCCTGCACCTTGGGTGTAACCACTTCTCTAAAACTCCTGTCTATGATGCTCTCTGCCACCTGCATGCTCCTAAGTGCATCCAGTTGCTGCTCCAACCGATCCATGCGGTCTGTGAGGAGCTGCAACTGGGTACACTTCCTGCAGATGTAGTCATCTGGAACGCTGGAAGGTTGTGGAGCACAAGGTAAACCCAACACATTTTGGGGCTCTGCTACCGTGGTAACCAGGGTGTTTTTTTACAGGGGCTCAATGCACAGACCACATTTCCCATTGGGTCAATTAAATTTTTAAAAAACAGCCCAATTGTTTCAGTATGAGGAGACTTTTCCCACCAATCACATTCAACAGCCAGCTCACTCACCTTTATTCAACAGATTCTGCAATGAATCATCCATTTTCCCCTGATGAAGCTGCAGTGAACAGCGAAACATCATTAGCAACAAAGGTATTCTTCAAAGTAACTGACACACATACACTCCTGCACACTAAAAGCCATCATCCCAGGCACACCTTTAGGGGACTGGTAAAGTCACAACTCATGCGGTTCCACCGCATATCCACAAAACTAGAAGATTTCAACAAAGCGGTCACCACCCTTTTCACCGCACTGAGACGGAGGGGGTACACAAAGAGATTCCTCAGACATATCAAGTCCAATTTCCTGAGGGAGATGGAGAACCCACAGCCACGGGATAGGCCAACTACAAGACTACCACTTGTTACAACATACGGCGCAACAACTCAACAGATAAATAGGGTAGTGAGAAACCATTTTGAAAAGTTAAAAGGGGATGTTAACTCACTGAGCCAATATAGCATAACATCAGCTTTCAAAAGAGGCAAAAACCTAAAAGACCTATTGGTCACCAGTAGCGTAAAGGCACAAACCGTACCAAATTGCGGTGACAGACAATGTGGAACATGTAAGCACCTAAAGGTCTTAAAAATCTTACAAAACGAGAACACAGGAAAAACTGCTTTAATAAAGCAAAGAATTACATGCGAGCAACAAAATATAGTCTATGCAATTCGATGTAAACTCTTTTTTTTAGTTTAAGAGGACTTGTCTTATACAAATGTCAGAATTTGGAGTAAGAGTAGGCCACTCGGCCCCTCGATAGTCAAGCCCAATGCTGTCCTCGCCTGTCCTTCACTCCTCCCTCTTTGCAGCTGTACAATGCTGCCCCAGACCACGTTAACTATCCCATACAGACCCAGTGGTTTTTCAGGCTGTGCATGGTTCAGTGTCACAGCGTCTTTACCTAGTGAATGAGCTAGAAAACCCTGGAAATCTGTTTCTTCCATGGCTCCGCCTTTGCTGTGCTGTTTTTTTTGGGGAGCATTTCCCGTACTGGTCTCCATTTTCACCTGGATCAGGGATCAGGCGGAACTGAAGCTGGTGATTCAGTCTGCAGCTAGGTAGACCCAGGGTGAAGTGAGTTTCTGTTGATGCTGAAATGAGGTTATGCTGGACAGGAGAATGAAGTTGCCCTCATATCTCCTTTTGTGGCTTTATATCCTGTGAAGCACCTTGAGATGCTGTACTATGTAATATAAGTACAAGTTGTTGGCATATTATCCTGTCCATCGTTAAATGGCTCAATTCCCATCGAGATTTCCAGTTGTTTTATTTATGTGTGTGTAAAATATTTTACTCTTTTGTTTTATATTCCTTGATAATTTAATTTCACACTTCCTCTTTGCCCTCATTGTTTTTTTTTTAACCTTCCTTCTAATCTTTGTATTTGCCCTTGTCTTGCTGTCCCCTGCTCTCCATGTATTTAGTGTATGTCTCTTTCCTTCCCACCAGTTTGTATTTGGGCAAGTTTTGGGTCAGGTGGGACTGACTGGGTGTGCGGCTCCAGTCAAGATCTGTCACAGGCACGATGGGCCGAATGGTCTTCTGTGCTGTACCACTCCATCACTTGTCACAGGCTCGTCACCCTCTGGAACAAACACGTGTAACAGAGAGACCTTTAAAAGAGGAACTGGCTAAGGTCCTGAGAGGACATTGTGAGTTACATGGAGTTAGTGGCCAGGTTAGATTATGATGTGTCCTCCTGGAGCCTCAGGGTGTTGACAGAGCAGCTGCCCAGAGGATTATCCTGAATTGGCGAGGGTCCTTTCCATTCCAAGAGATTACATTAATTTGTAAGGAGGGATGGGAGAGCGTGAGGTTCTACTGTCTACTGGATGAGGCGAGCTCGATGGATCTGATAGTCTTTATGTACGTTTGTGTGGCTGACTGGGGATTCAGTTCAGGTCCTACCTGGTAAGTGGCTCAGAGAGTTCACCCAATCAGCAGCTCTGTCTAAGGGCAATAGACTGGCATTGTGGTCATATTACTGGACTAGTAATCCAGAGACACAAGTTCAAATCCCACCAAGACAGCTGGGGAATTGAAATTCAGTTAATCAAATCAGAATTTGGAATTAAAAATCTTGTATCAGTGATGGTGTTCATGAAAGTAGGGGATTGTTGGAGCAACCCATCTGGCTCACTAATGTCCTTCAGGGAAGGAAATCTGCCATCCTGGTTGACACTAAGCAGCCCTCTGAAATAGCCTCACAAATCACACAGATTTCTTCAAGAAGGGATGGGCAATAAGTGCTGGCCTCGCCAGCAACGCCCGCATCCCGTGAATGAATAAAACAAACTGAAGATGAAGAGAACTCTTCTCTTCGCTTTTCTGGTCCTTATTCTAGCCCGCGCACAAATCAGAAAAAAACACAGAAAGTTTGTCCAATTTGAATCCACGTTTATTTCCAGATTTCACATTGAAGTCGTTGAATTAACGTGACTTGATAGAGAATTGACGGATGGATAGGTTCCTGTCTGCTCCGTCCAGCACGTCCCACACAACTGCGATACCTTCTCATCACAACGCAGATTGACTCCCCACCCCACCCTCGACCATGTGATCTCCTGAGAGAGGCGAAAAACCAGACATAAAAACCCAAGCCAATTTGGGAAAAAGATCTGGGAAATTCCTCTCCGACCCCCTGAGGCGATCGAAACGAGTCCAGGAGATCACTCTAGCCCTCTTCAGCCACTGCTTTCCAAGACAATAGCTTTCCCAGACACCATCTGAACACACTACCTCAGAGCTTAGTCTCCAACCATCTGCACTCTAGCTCTGTACTAGCATGTCCAGGGTTCCCACTTCCCTGCTAACTGTGACATCTTTGAATTTGTTGGGAACTGATGCCATTCCTTTAGTCTGTGCTGGGCTCTCAGTGGATTGGAACTGAGTTACATAGCCAGCAATGTTTGGATGGAACATCAGCTCTGAAATATTGACGGCCAAATGGGGGGGAATGTGGATCTAATTATCGGGATGCATCGGCACAATTTCCCTGGGGAAAACTTGGTAAGGCGTGACCTCCTTTTTAAGCCATTTTTTCAATGCCTTATCCGTCGAGGGCACGCCCACATGCTTTTCCCCTCCCTCCGTCCCTCCCCGGCTCCCGTGCTGTGTTCAATTTTAGCACACCCCAGAACTCAGCTGTTGACACCCAAAGACAACCCAGAACAAGGAAACTACATACCAAACACCCCCTCCAATTCCCAAGGGGCACCCAGGTGGGTGGAAAAAGCCTCGTCACTCGGAAAATGAAGAGAACCTTACAAGGGAGCAGCTTGCAAAGGATCAGCTTCCAAGGGCGCTGATCATCATTCAGACATTCTAGACGCACTGCTGCTGACGAACCAAGTAGTGCTGAGGACGAGGAGGGTGGAGGGGCCTGTCTGTGAACGGGGGCTAAAGAGACCAAGGACAGACATGATAAAAGTGAGCATCACAACCATGAGTGTCACATTGCTGCTATACCCTAATCTGATGGGCATTCCATCTGAACAGCCAGACCGTCAATCAGAAGCTGGAAAGTCCCAAATCTCCTTCAGCTTACTGTTTGGTTCTGGCGCTGGCTCCCACGAATAACACTCACTTTCATCAACTTGTCCTGGGAGCCGGAGTCTGTTCCCATGCAGGTTCCACCCTTCTAACCCTGAGCACCAGTTGGACAGTGTCCAGCCGTGTGTGGAGGACGCTGGAATGAAAACTGATGTTTCCCTTACTAAAAGTAGGGTCGTCTTTAATCTCCAAATAACTTGGCTTTCTCCGTGGGCTCCTGAAATCAGACCGGCAGTATTCAACACCAGGATGTAGAAGGAGGACGGTTTGTGAGGTCAATGAAGGGTTAACCAGAACCACCATCTGCTGTAAATTTCCCGAGCATCCTGGAGATCAGGCTACCCTGAGCAACAGAATCTCGAAACGAAAGAACCACAGACAGTCCAGCCTCCACCATGACTGCCTGAGGTCCCCCAGCAGATTGGGGATTGTCCGGTGATACGAGCAAGTCGATCGATCTGGTAAACCACCCCCCCCCCGCCCCCCGCCAAGTCCTGAAGATATTCTGGACCACCTCAGTGTGGATCATCCACTCGGAAGGTGAACTACACAGCAGCTGAGTGTGTCGACTGTTGTGTTGTTCACCCCGGCCAAATGTGGCAGCAAAAGTGTCACCCCGTCCTACAAGCACCAATGGGAAGCAACGTATCTCCTTGACAGAGGGACCCAGGAGGGAGTCCCACCCTGTTGACATACCGGACTACTGTCATATTGTCTGTCTGCAGACACACTGACTTACCCCGCCGTCCCGAGTCTGAAAGTGCACACTGTCCTAATATACCGTTCACACCCTGACCGAGCCTGTTGAAATGCCAAGTGAGCTCAAGCACGCCCACTGGCCTGGAAGCCCATTCATCCTGAATGTGACGTCCCCCAACATCACCCATTTGTCAAAGCATTAGCTGAAGAACCTGGAGAAGACAGTGTCCCCAAGAGCATCAGCTCGAGTTCAGATGCTGTGACAAAGGCGAGCTGTGGAAACATTACTGGCAGTGGGGATAATTATCCAGAAGTTTCACCTGGAGAAATCTCCCCAACAGTTCTCTTCTGGAGAACTATCCCTGACTCTCAGTCCCAATACTAAAAGACCATGGTGTCACCTGCCAGAATGGCCACTGGTAGATGGTTCCTCTGAGCATCAAAGCAAACCACATTGTGAGAAACATGGAGGCTCAAGCTGCCAATCCAGAGGATACTCACTACTTCTGGTCTCTTTAACCCAAGAGTGATCCCCCCCTTCCAACTGGCAAAGGCAGGATCACTGCTTGGGGGGGTGCAGCCGGACAGGGTATCAAAGATGAAGTGTTGCTAGCTGCCTGAATTCCAGGTCCTAATCTGCAATGCAGGGAGCTAGCATGGTACAAAGGACATTCCGTTCCGGATACAGCCTGGGAAAGGCTGTTGGAGGTGAGTGGATTGGTGACTGTGAGTGTATTGGTGACTGTGAGTGTATTGGTGGGTTGATGGAAGGGGCCTACAGACTAAGTTCTAGAGTGAGCAGTGTCCACGTCTTAAATGCCAATTGGGGAATGCCTGAAGGTTCTGCCACAGCAGCTCCTCCACTTGCTCACCAAAGAAGGCCTCGGCACCAAGGGGCATCTGCAGTACCTGAAGAAAGCCCAAGGTGCTTGGCCATACTAATCGGTGATGCAAGATCCACTGGGCGATAGACTCTGCTCCTACAATGAGGGCACCCACACAGCCAGCTGCTGCAGTCGATGTTCTCTGTAGGTGGTCCACACTCCGTACCCACTCACCTGCCAGTGAGGCCGCCCCCCAGTGGATATGGTGGTAGGGAATTGGGGGAGATGTGCCAAACCCTGCAGGAAGCTGCGCCAGATCCCACTTGTGGGTGGAACCAGGTGATAACTTTCCTTCTGATACCTTCACGACTACAGTTGACCAGATACCAATAAACTGCAAGGTGTGAAGCAGGGTGCTGGAGGTCCTATGGATACTGTCTAACTTGGCCTTAACCAGAGGACGCTTATCAAGGGAAAAAGAATCCAGCAAAGCTCGATGCTTGTGGCCTTTTGCAAAACCCCAAGCATGGACTCAAACCCCCAAGTGAAGGGACTTCCGGAAGCCACAGTTTCAGACTCAAGGTCACCCTCGTGTTAAATACATGAAAGCCTAAACGACTGGAGGTCGTGGTCCGACTCAGGCTCCCAACTGGGCTTCCGAGGCCGGATGCCTCCAGGAAGCTTCCAAGGGCTCAACCGACAGGGAAGGTTGATAATAGTAAATCTCGGGGAACAGAGTCGAGGGCGGCTGGATTAGCTACGAGCTCATGAACACGAGGGCCGATGGAGATAAACCCTCGAGACATGTTCCCCTGCCACTCGGGGGAGGTGCCAGTGAGGCACACGTACCCTCCCTGTGTGAGAGAGCCCTTGGAACCTAGATACCCCGAAAGAATTGCAGGGAGTGGCTGAAGGTGAGTCCACAGAGGTGAGGAGGCAGACACAGATCTATAAAAGTGAACGGAGACCTGCGACTGCTCTCACCAAAGTTGCAATCACCCCCAACATAGGTGACCCTGAGTGGGGTCGAGTCCCCCAAAGGGTGGTGTCCCCCAGATAAGCTGCCGCCAACTGGAGACCAATGTCCCAGGGCTGGGTTGGTGTCACCAGAGGATGGCTCTGGTGAAGGACCACCAACACTCGCTGGTGGCACTTGGTGGAACCAGCCTTATACTGGCACCAGTCGGCACGGACTCCTCAGAGCCGGCTGGCGCCAGGGGAGGACTCTTCCTCATATTCTGGGAGGTCTCGGTACAAGTTGGTACCGGGGTCCCACCCGATTGTGCGGAGGGGATGGCAGCAACTGGCAGGCGAGTGGCCTGAACCAGCCGATCCCACTCGACACAATCGAGGCAACAACCAGAGCGTTCCCCCCTCGAGACCTTCAACTTCATTCCCAAGGTGGAGCTCCAGCCGATATTGGTCAGAGCTGACTGTACGGACTGGGTCCTAGCCAGTGCCAGTGCAGTTAGTCCTGAGCAATATCAAACTGAGCCTGGAGTTGGAGCAGGGTTACTGCTCGATGCCGATGCGGGGACATGAGGGCCGGACGTGAAGGTCCAGCCTGGGGGCTAAGATGGGAAAGAGGGGGTGGGGCAAATTTCCCAATTTGGGCGGCACAGTGGCGCAGTGGTTAGCACCGCTGCCTCACAGCTCCAGCGACCCAGGTTCAATTCTGGGTACTGCCTGTGTGGAGTTTGCAAGTTCTCCCTGTGTCTGCGTGGGTTTCCTCCGGGTGCTCCGGTTTCCTCCCACAAGCCAAAAGACTTGCAGGTTGGTAGGTAAATTGGCCATTATAAATTGCCCCTAGTATAGGTAGGTGGTAGGGAAATATAGGGACAGGTGGGGATGTGGTAGGAATATGGGATTAGTGTAGGATTCGTATAAATGGGTGGTTGATGGTCGGCACAGACTCGATGGGCCAAAGGGCCTGTTTCAGTGCTGTATCTTTAAATAAACATAAACATAAACAACAATAAAAATAGATGTCGAAGTAAATCTAGGAGGAGCTGGTGGGGATGATAGACCTGGTTGGTTTAGGAAATAAACCAGAAGGGAGAGAGAGTCGGTTTCACACCATCTCCAGCCATCGGAGGAGTGTCTAGATGGACCAGAGGCTGGGTTGTTGTTGGCCGTCAAATTAAACCAACAAATGAACAGATGTGGAGTTGGCACTGAGAAATGGATGGGACACAGAGGGATGGGGTGAGGAGAATTTCAGGGACACGGCTCCCTCCTTTGTAGTATTTTGAGTTGGTTTGGGGCAGGATGTGCTGCTTGTTGTGTGTCGTGGTGCACTTGTTCTTTGTGCTTTTGTTACTCATCCTTTAGTCTGTGGATAATTTGATGGAAATTTCCTCTTGCTCATCCTGACACCAACCATGTATGTCTGGAAGAAGAAGCAAAAAACAGATCAGAATCACTGGATTGTAACGAGACATCTCTAGTCATTTTCTAATTCCACTGCTAGTTAAACCATTTAACCTGGAAATGCTGAATGCAGATTCAGAGTGCACCATTACTTCTGGACGTGTCTCTTTTCTAGTGATGTTCCTGGCCACAGATTCTGATGTTAGCTGAGTATTAAAGATTCTGGAATCAATCAGTTGATTTCTTCTCCAGAATCACAGTGAAGCTCCAGAATGGCTGCAATGCCATCAGGTGATCCAGGGTCACTGGCACCAGGAGCTTGTCTGGCACAATGAGAGGCTTTTAGAGGGCAGTACCTGAGGCACCTGACCTGGGAGGAGGGCCTTGGCATGGAGCGAGGGATTGATGAGGTCAGAGGACAGCAGAAATGCTTGGGACAAGTGTTTCTAACCGATTCCTTCAGTATCATTGACTGAGGCCCAGACTGAGCTCCAGATTTTTTACAGTTTTAAATAAGATCAAAACTTTTTCGGAAGGGAACTCGCGCAATATTTCCATGATCTGTTTAACAGGACCACTCCCTTCCCTCACCCCCTGGAATTCATGACTACCTACAGACCATGTTACCTACAGCTCCAAAGAATGGAAGGGATTGATAACGTACCTATTTGCTCCAATAGCTGGCTCTGTCAGTCGCACCATCTTGTGAAGGTTTTCTTCCTCCCTCCCTCTCTCAGCTCGCTGTCTTCTCCATCACAAAACTGCTCAGATCTTCTCCCCGACCACATTCACTCCGAGACTGATCAGCCAGTTAGTTACAGTCAGTGCAGCTCCCTTTCCTTCACTCAAACTGTTCGTACAGCCTCCTGCCTCAAATTAACTCAGTTTACTAACCGATTGCGATGTCTGATCTCACTGTGATGGACAGTGTGAGGGTCAGACTTGCTCTGTGATGTCACGGTTTGACCCGTCCAGTTAAACAAGTCTCACCTTGATCAGACAGAGTGTGACAAAACCCTGTGAGTTTCCTTGGATTACAATAACTTGATATTTTAGAATGCACTAACACTTTTCCAGTCTCTGTAATCCACTGATCTTGACCTGTCTCTGGGATCCGTTAGTTTTCCAATGCCAGTTAAGTTTGGGGTGTGTTCAAAGCTGACAACTTCAATTTTATTCTTTGGAACTGCAGTCTGAGTTGCTCATGAATCATTTTTTTGTTTGTGAAATATTTCATTAGAGAATGGGAATTATCATGGGAAACACAGTGGTTAGCACCGCAGCCTCACAGCTCCAGGGACCCGGGTTCAATTCTGGGTACTGCCTGTGTGGAGTTTGCAAGTTCTCCCTGTGTCTGCGTGGGTTTTCTCCGGGTGCTCCGGTTTCCTCCCACATGCCAAAGACTTGCAGGTTGATAGGTGAATTGGCCGTTATAAATTGCCCCTAGTATAGGTAGGTGGTAGGGGAATATAGGGACAGGTGGGGATGTGGTAGGGATGTAGGATTAGTATAAATGTGTGGTTGATGGTCAGCACTGACTCGGTGGGCCGAAGGGCCTGTTTCAGTGCTGTATCTCTAAACTAAACTAAACTAAACTAAACTAAACTAAACTCGTTGATAAGCCAGATTGCAGATGCTTAACACATTCATATGATGCTGTTGCCAAAATATAATCCATGTTGAAATTCTTTTGCCAATTATATGCCCATTCTGAAGGTTTGTTCATAGCTTCTTGCACCGTGTCGCAGTCTTGCACGATGTTGACACCCCTCCCTCCCTCCCTGTTTGGTGTAAACTGCATTCATATACGTTATGAACAGCACTGATTCTTGTGGAACATCACTTCCCACCTTCTGCCATTCCAAATAACAACCCTTTACCCCGACAGTCTGTCTTGCAATTGGCTAACTAATTATTCTGCTACTTGTCCCCTGACTCCTCATTCTCTGACCTGATTCATGAGTCTATTATGTGGTATCATATCCCAGATCATTGAAAACCCACAGAATCACAGAGTTGTTACAGTGCAGAAGGAGGCCACACAGCCCATCATGTCTGCACGGTCTCTCCGAAAGAGCAATTCGCTCAGTTCCATTCCCCCGCCTTTTCCCGGTAACACTGCTCATTCTTCCTTTTCATATAACTGTCTGATTCCGTTTTGTATGCGTCAGTTGAACCTGTCTCCACCACGTTCTCAGGCAGTGCATTCCAGACCTGAACCACTCACTTTGTGAAAAAGTTTTTCCCCGTGTCACTTTTGCTTCTCTTCGCGAATACTTGAAATCTGTGCCTCTCATTCTCGATCCTTTCAGGAATGGGAACAGTTTCTCTCCATCTGCTCTGTCCAGACCCCACATGGTTTGAATACCTCTATCAAATCACCTCTCAGCCTTCTCTTCTGCAAGGAAAATTGTCCTAACTTCTCCAATCTGAAGTTCCTCATCCCTGGAACCATTCTTTTTTAGATTAGAGATACAGCACTGAAACAGGCCCTTCGGCCCACCGAGTCTGTGCCGAACATCAACCACCCATTTATACTAATCCTACATTCCCAACAAACATCCCCAACTGTCCCTATATTTCCCTACCACCTACCTATACTGGTGACAATTTATAATGGCCAATTTACCTATCAACCTGCAAGTCTTTTGGCTTGTGGGAGGAAACCGGAGCACCCGGAGAAAACCCACGCAGACACAGGGAGAACTTGCAAACTCCACACAGGCAGTACCCGGAATCGAACCCGGGTCCCTGCAGCTGTGAGGCTGCGGTGCTAACCACTGCGCCACTGTGCCACCCCAAAAGGCGAATGTTATGTTGGTTTAGTTTGGCGATACAGCACTGAAACAGGCCCTTCGGCCCACCGAGTCTGTGCCGACCATCAACCAGCCGTTTACACTAATCCTACACTAATCCCATATTCCTATCACATCCCCACCTATCCCTATATATTTCCCTACCACCTACCTATACTAGGGGCAATTTCTAATGGCCAATTTACCTATCAACCTGCAAGTCTTTGGCATGTAGGAGGAAACCGGAGCACCCGGAGGAAACCCACGCAGACACAGGGAGAACTTGCAAACTCCACACAGGCAGTACCCGGAATTGAACCCGGGTCGCTGGAGCTGAGAGGCTGCGGTGCTAACCAATGCGCCACTGTGCCGCCCTCTGTACTCTCTCCAATGCCCTCACATCTACCCTAAAGTACGGTGCCCAGAACTGGACGCAGCACTCCAGCTGAGGCCGAACTACTGTCTTATACAAGTTCAACATAACCTCCTTGCTCTTGTACTCTATGCCCCTATTAATAAAGCCCAGGATACTGTATGTTTTATTAATCGCACTCTCAACCTGTCCCGCTACCTTCAATGACTTATGCACATATGCATGCAGGTCCCTCTGCTCCTGCAGCCTCTTTAGAATTGTACCCTTTGTTTTATGTTGTCTCTCCATGTCTTCCCTCCCAAAATTAATCACTTCACATTTCTCTGCATTGAACTTCATCTTCCCATTCCATCAACCTGCCCATGTCCTTTCGAAGTTCTACACTATCCTCCTCACAGTTCACAATGCTTCCAGGTTTCGTATCATCTGCAGACTTTGAAATTGTGCCCTGTACACCAGGGTCTCGGTCATTAATATATATCAGGAAAAGCAAGGCTCCCAACACTGACCCCTGGGAAACTCCGTCACAAACCTTCCTCCAGCCTAAAATCATCCATCAACCACAACTCTCTGTTTCCTGTCACTCAGCCGATTTCGTATCCATGTTGCTACCGTCCCTTTTATTCAATGAACTGTAGGTTTGCTCACAAGTCTGATGTGTGACACTGTATCAAACACCTTTTGTAATCCATGTACACCACATCAACAGCATTGCCCTCATCAACCCTCTCTGTTACCTCCTCAAAAAACTCCAGCAAGTTAGTTAAACATGATTTTCCCGGTCCATGCTGACTTTCCTTAATTAACCCACATTTGTCCAAGTGACCAGTAATTATTCTTTTTAGCAATTTCCCCACCTGACTGCCTGTAGTTGCTGGGCTTATCTTTACACCCTTTTTGAACAATTCTCCAGTCCTCTGGCACCACCCCCAAATCGAAGGAAAAGTGAAACATTATGGCCAGTGTCTCTGCAATTTCCACCCTCACATCCCTCAGTATCCATGGATGCATCTCATACGGTCCTGGTGTTTTATCCACTTTCAGTACAGACAGCCTATATAATATATCTTCTTTATCAATTTTAAACCCCTCCAGTGTCTGAATACCTCCTCTTTCACCATTGCCTGGGTTGCAAGGAGGGAGACAGAAAGCAGGAAACTACAGGCCAGTTAGCTTAACATCTGTCTGAGGGAAAATGTTGGAAGCTATTATTTAAGATGTAATAGCTAAAATTGGAGGATCAAGGTTATCTTGGAGAGTTGTGGGGCTGGACGAGATTACAGAGGTAGCACTTGAACCACAAGGCTTTCACATCTGTCTCCATTCGCTAAAGTGGACAATGGTCCCACCGCAATATGGGCAGTCAATGTGAGAGGCTCGGTACCATCAGGAAGAATTGGTCATGTCCTGTATTCTCGTGAGTGTGTTTGACAAGTGCCTTCAGCTCCAAAATCAAGTAAGATATCTGACTAATCAGGTGCCATTTTCTCAGTGGTGGGAAAACTGCCGTTACATCTGGGCACATCCCCGACAACGGTCACAAATAAAATGCAGGGAACTACAACAGAAAGGAGCCTTACTGTGTTCTTTACGGCATTCATTGAAAACAATCTCAAAATTGCTTTTTCCTTTCAAAGCCTCATCTGTTAAAGTGGAGACCAATTTAGCCACCAGATGCTGAATCCCCAACAGTCCTCAGTGTTATCCTCTTGTGACATGCTAACAGTTAGAACATAGAACATAGAACAGTACAGCACAGTACAGGCCCTTCGGCCCATGATGTTATGCCGACCCTTTAACCTACTCTAAGATCAAACTACCTACATACCCTTCATTCTACTATCATCCATGTATCATCCAGTTCGCTGGCGTTGCCTGTGGGTTTCTACAGCTGAGGCATTTCGCACGGGTTTTGCGACCTCAGTACATTTTCGCAGAGCCACAGGACAGCTGTGCGCAAAGGAACGGAAGAAAGTAGTACAGTTACTCGCAACTGAACTCTGCAGGTTTTACCCAACCAGCCTGATCTTACATGTGCTGTGGATGTGAGGCTACATTCTCCATCCTCGACCATGAACGATACGCAAAGCTCTGGTGTTCTGCAAAACCTGCGAGGAGCTTCACTGCCCTCTTTAGCCAGCCTGTGTGATACTCAGAAACATGATTATCCCCTCAGCACGGAATAGTTTATTCTGGAACATTATTCGATGGAAACCACCTCCCAGGTAAATGATGCATGTGTCCGTAGTTTTACGACATACCTACACGATATATAGAAACTGCATAAGTGACTGTTCATCATTGTATCTCAATCCAAATATTCTACGTAGCGGTATTTTAACACAGTTTGAATTCTGATTGTGATTTTTCCATAGAATTTGCTGCACGTAAACAGGCCATTTGGTCAGAATATGGGTATGGTAGCCTACTGCTGAAAGTAACCCAGAATGCCTGGACTAATGATTGGAAATTGTCAGTTCAAATCCCACCGTGACCAGTGGAGAGTTCAAAATTCTGTTAATTAAATACATTTTGAATTATCAGCAATAGTGACTATGATTGTCACAAAAAAACCATCTGGTTCACTCATGCCCTTTCGACAAGAAAATCTACCGTTCTTACTCAGTCTGGTCTCTCTGTGACTCCAGAACCAAAGTTATGTGGTTGACTCTTCAATGTCTTCTGAATTAGCCTCACAAACCTCTCAGCTGTATTCAGGAAGTTGGCTCGCCACCAGCTTCTCGAGGGCACTTCGGGATGGGTAATAAATACTGGCCTTGCCAGTGATGCTCAATGAATGATATTTTAAAAAAACAATCCATGCCAGTATTTATGCTCCACATGAGCCTCCTCCCACCCTTCTTCATCCAATCCTGTCAGCATAGCTTTCTATTCTTTTCCACTGCTAATATGATAATGAGTTCTACATTTTCACCATTCCCCAGGTAAAGGAGTTTCTCTTGAATTCCTTATTGGATTTATTGGTTACTATCTTATAGTGATAGCCCCAAGTCCTGGTTTTCCCCAATGAGTGGTTTGTGCATGATTTACATTAACCTGCTGTTAGTGTCATGTGGAGCACAATATTCATCAAATCATCCAATATTTTTGCACTTTATTTTAATGTCAGCTGTGGCTCAGTTGATCGCGCTGTCACAGCTGGAGGTTGTGGTGAAGTTAAACCCCTACACAAAAAGATTCCTCAGACATACCAAGTCCAATTTCCTGAGGGAAATGGAGAACCCACAGCCACGGGATAGGCCAACTACAAGACTACCACTTGTTACAACATACTGCGCAACAACCCAAGGCCCTAATGCCCCCTATCCCTGAACCCAAAGACCTAAACCGAAGGCCCTGCCCTTAGGCCCAAGACCCCAACCCCAGCCCTAGCCCTAGCCCTAACCCCAATCCCCACAACACTCATGTAACACCCGCCCCAGACCCAGTCAGGACCCTAAAATCTAACCCCAAAACCAACGTCCCGACCCCAGCCCCAACCCTAGCCTAACCCCCCATAGCATCAATGTAACTCTTGCCCCTAGATGCAGACCCAACCTTAAGGCTTAACTCCAAAGCCTAACGCCCGGACCACAGCCCCAACTCCAACACGTAACCCTAAGCCTAACTCCAACACGTAACCCTAGCCGTAACTCTAACCTGCCTCCAAACCGAAACTTAACCCTAAAACCCCCCCGTCCGTTGTGACTGTCCAAGCAGTGCCAAAAAATAAATGCCTTATAGGCAACAGAATCCAAGTTCAGCTGGTCGATACACAGAAATGGCACGTGCCATTAAACAAGACATAAGAAAATTAAATTCTGCACTTTCAAGGCCATCTGGCCTGTGCTGCCAGGGTCTCTACTGGGGAACAGTCGTGCCTAAGCTCACACCCCAATACCAAACTTGCGGGCCCTTCACCCCCAGGAATACATCCAATTCCCATTCCATTCCCAAATAATTATGTAACAAATAAACCAAAGTTTTAAATTAACACTTGAGTGTAATGGGTGTAGGGTTACAGACCTCTTAGATAGACAGGTCAGTTTTAATTATAATTAAATCCCCCCTCTTAGATAGGCAGGTTAATATTAATTATCATTAAATCCCTCCTTACTTCTGCATTTTAAATTTAGAATATAAATGTATTGCTGTTACAAAGACCTACCACACAGTGGCGCCAGGGAGCTAAAGCAACCCATTAATGTCCCAGGACTGGGTGATTTTACTGTTTGTTTGTTTTTGATGGACTTGGGGTGACCCAGCATGGGGTAGGGCTCTGTTACCATGGCAAACAGGTTATTTTGCAGGGCCACAAATGCACAGATCGGGCTTCCCATGGGACCATTTAAATTTAAACTTTAAAAACTTAAAAAAGGTGCAATTGTTTCAAACCCAGTGGGTCAATTAAAACTAAATTTAAAAGCAGTCTAAGTGTTCCCCTTTGTTTCAGGACCAGGTTTTTTTTGCAAAGGTTACAAAGAACAAAGAACAGTACAGCACAGGAACAGGCCATTTGCCCCTCCAAGCCTGCGCCGATCTTGATGCCTGCCGAAACTAACACCTTCTGCACTTCCGGGGCCCATATCCCTCTATTCACTTCCTATTCATGTATTTGTCAAGATGTCTCTTAAACGTTGCTATCGTATCTGCTTCCACCACCTCCCCTGGCAGCAAATTCCAGGCACTCACCACCCTCTGTGTAAAAAACTTGCCTCGCACATCCCCTCTAAACTTTGCCCCTCGCACATTAAACCTATGTCCCCTCGTAACTGACTCTTCCACCCTGGGAAAAAGCTTCTGACTATCCACTCTGTCCATGCTGCTCATAACTTTGTAAACCTCTATCATGTCGCCCCTCCACCTCTGTCGTTCCAGTGCAAACAATCCGAGTTTATCCAACCTCTCCTCATAGCTAATGCCCTCCAGACCAGGCAACATCCTGGTAAACCTCCTCTGTACCCTCTCCAAAGCCTCCACGTCCTTCTGGTAGTGTGGCGACCAGAATTGCACGCAATATTCTAAGTGTGGCCTAACTAAAGTTCTGTACAGCTGCAACATGACTTGCCAATTTTTATACTCTATGCCCCGACCGATGAAGGCAAGCATGCCATATGCCTTCTTGACTACCTTATCCACCTGCGTTGCCACTTTCAGTGACCTGTGCACCTGTACGCCCAGATCTCTCTGCCTGTCAATACACCAAAGGGTTCTGCCATTTACTGTATACTTCCCACCTACATTAGACCTTCCAAAATGCATTACATCATATTTGTCCGGATTAAACTCCATCTGCCATTTTCCGCCCAAGTCTCCAACCGATCTATATCCTGCTGTATTCTCTGACAATCCTCATCATTATCCGCAACTCCACCAACCTTTGTGTCGTCCGCAAACTTACTAATCAGACCAGTTACATTTTCCTCCAAATCATTTATATATACTACAAACAGCAATGGTCCCAGCACTGATCCCTGCGGAACACCACTAGTCACATCCCTCCATTCAGAAAAACACCCATCCACTGATACCCTCTGTCTTCTATGACCGAGCCAGTTCTGTATCCATCTTGCCAGCTCACCTCTGATCCCGTGTGACTTCACCTTTTGTACCAGTCTGCCATGCGGGACCTTGTCAAAGGCTTTACTAAAGTCCATATCGACAACATCCACTGCCCTTCCTTCATCAATCATCTTTGTCACTTCCTCAAAAAACTCAATCAAATTAGTAAGACACGACCTCCCCTTCGCAAAACCATGCTGTCTCTCGCTAATAAGTTCATTTGTTTCCAAATGGGAGTAAATCCTGTCCTGAAGAATCCTCTCTAATAGTTTACCTACCACTGACGTAAGGCTCACCGGCCTATAATTTCCTGGATTATCCTTGCCACCCTTCTTAAACAAAGGAACAACATTGGCTATTCTCCAGTCCTCTGGGACCTCCCCTGTAGCCAATGAGGATGCAAAGATTTCTGTCAAGGCCCCAGCAATTTCTTCCCTTGCCTCCCTCAGTATTCTAGGGTAGATCCCATCAGGCCCTGGGGACTTATCTACCTTAATGCTTTGCAAGACACCCAACACCCCCTCCTTTTTGACAATGAGATGACTGAGACTATCTGCACTCCCTTCCCTAGGCCCATCATCCACAAGTCCTTCTCCTTGGTGAATACTGATGCAAAGTACTCATTTAGCACCTCGCCCATTTTCTCTGGCTGCACACATAGATTCCCATCTCTGTCCTTGAGTGGGCCAACCCTTTCCCTAGTTACCCTCTTGCTCTTTATATATGTATAAAAAGCCTTGGGATTTTCCTTAATCCTGTTTGCCAATGACTTTTCATAACCCCTTTTAGCCCTCCTAACTCCTTGCTTAAGTTCCTTCCTACTGTATTTATATTCCTCAAGTGCTTCATCTGTTCCTAGCCTTCCAGCCCTTACAAATGCTTCCTTTTTCTTTTTGACCAGGCTCACAATATCCCGTGTCATCCAAGCTTCCTGAAACTTGCCAAACTTGTCTTTCTTCCTCACAGGAACATGCTGGTCCTGGATTCTAATCAGCTGACGTTTGAAAGACTCCCACATGTCAGATGTTGATTTACCCTCAAACAGCCGCCCCCAATCTAAATTCTTCAGTTCCTGCCTAATATTGTTATAATTAGCCTTCCCCCAATTTAGCACCCTCACCCGAGGACTACTCTTATCCTTATCCACAAGTACCTGAAAACTTATGGAATTATGGTCACTGTTCCCGAAATGCTCCCCCACTGAAACTTCGACCACCTGGCCGGGCTCATTCCCCAATACCAGGTCCAGAATGGCCCCATCCCTAGTTGGACTATGTACATACTGTTTCAAGAAGCCCTCCTGGATTCTCCTCACAAATTCTGCCCCATCCAAGCCCCTAGCTCTAAGTGAGTCCCAGTCAATATAGGGGAAGTTAAAATCACCCACCACCACAACCCTGTTACCTTTACATCTTTCCAAAATCTGTCTACATATCTGCTCCTCTACCTCCTGCTGGCTGTTGGGAGGCCTGTAGTAAACCCCCAACATCGTGACTGCACCCTTCCTATTCCTGAGCTCCACCCATATTGCCTCGCTGCATGACCCCTCCGAGGTGTCCTCCCGCAATGCAGCTGTGATATTCTCCTTAACCAGTAATGCAACTCCCCCACCCCTTTTACATCGCCCTCTATCCCGCCTGAAGCTTCTAAAGCCTGGGTCTTTTGCGAGGAGCAGCCTTGATAGAACGGGGTGCGGAGCGGACTTTCAGCTGAGCGGTCAATTTCAGTAAGTTACAAGTTAATCCCTTTTTTGTTTCGGAGGACCGGGGACTGCTGGGTAGTGGAAAACTATTTATTTGGGCAGTTTTAAAATCTTTGTCTTTTGCGAGGAGCAGCCTTGATAGAACGGGGTGCGGAGCGGACTTTCAGCTGAGCGGTCAATTTCAGTAAGTTACAAGTTAATCCCTTTTTTGTTTCGGAGGACCGGGGACTGCTGGGTAGGGGAAAACTATTTATTTGGGCAGTGGCAGTACCCGAGACACTACACGTGTAGTGTCTCCCACCCACCCTCCTCCTCTAACCAAAAAAAAGGACTCTAGGGTGTTGATAAGGTAAGCTTTTTATTTAAAACTTCAGTCCGTCGGATTGCTAAGCGAACAAGTTTTGACTTTTTTTTTCGTTTGGTTTTTCAGTAGATTTATTGGGAATCTAGAATAGTGGGAATGGAGGTAAAGGCAGTTGTATGTTCCTCCTGCAGAATGTGGGAGGTAGGGGTCGCCAAGAGTGTCCCTGCTGACTGCATCTGCGGGAAGTGCACCCAACTCCAGCTCCTCGCGTTAGGGAACTGGAGCTGGAGCTGGATGAACTTCGGATCATTCGGGAGGCGGAGGGGATTATTGACAGGAGTTATAGGGAGGCAGTCACACCTCAGGTAAAAGAAGTAGGTAGATGGGTTACCGTCAGGGGAAGGAAAGGGAACCAGCAGGCAGTGCAGGGATCCCCTGTGGCCGTTTCCCTCAACAACAGGTATACCGTTTTGGATACTGTTGGGGGGGACGACTTACCAGGGGTAAGCAATGGGGTGCAGGTCTCTGGCACAGAGTCTGTCCCTGTTGCTCAGAAGGGAAAAGGGAAGAGGAGCAGAGCATTAGTCATTGGGGACTCCATAGTTAGGGGAACAGATAGGAGGTTCTGTGGGAACGAGAGAGACTCACGGTTGGTGTGTTGCCTCCCAGGTGCCAGGGTACGTGATGTCTCCGATCGTGTTTTTGGGATCCTTAAGGGGGAGGGGGAGCACCCCCAAGTCGTGGTCCACATAGGCACCAACGACATAGGTAGGAAGAGAGATGGGGATTTAAGGCAGAAATTCAGGGAGCTAGGGTGGAAGCTTAGAGCGAGAACAACCAGAGTTGTTATCTCTGGGTTGTTGCCTGTGCCACGTGCTAGCGAAGAGAGGAATAGGGAGAGAGAGGAGTTGAACACGTGGCTGCAGGGATGGTGTAGGAGGGAGGGTTTTGGTTTCCTGGATAATTGGGGCTGTTTCTGGGGTAGGTGGGACCTCTACAAACAGGATGGTCTTCACCTGAACCAGAGGGGTACCAATATCCTGGGGGGGAGATTTGTTAGTGCTCTTCGGGGGGGTTTAAACTAAATCAGCAGGGGAATGGGAACCTAAATTGCAGTGCCAGTGTACAGGCTGTTGAGAGTAGTGAGGTAGGGGATAAGGTTACAGGGACGCAAGAGGGCACTGGCAAGCAAGAACTTGGTTTAAAGTGTGTCTACTTCAACGCCAGGAGCATCCGGAATAAGGTGGGTGAGCTTGCAGCATGGGTTGGTACCTGGGATCCTGATGTTGTGGCCATTTCGGAGACATGGGTAGAGCAGGGGCAGGAATGGATGTTGCAGGTTCCGGGATTTAGATGTTTCAGAAAGAACAGAGAAGAGGGTAAAAGAGGGGGGGGTGTGGCATTGTTAATCAAGGAAAGTATTACAGCGGCAGAAAGGACGTTTGAGGACTCGTCTACTGAGGTAGTCTGGGCCGAGGTTAGAAACAGGAGAGGAGAGGTCACCCTGTTGGGAGTTTTCTATAGACCTCCGAATAGTTCCAGAGATGTAGAGGAAAGGATAGCGAAGATGATTCTCGACAGGAGCGAGAGTAACAGGGTAGTGGTTATGGGGGACTTTAACTTTCCAAATATTGACTGGAAATACTATAGTTCGAGTACTTTAGATGGGTCTGTTTTTGTCCAGTGTGTGCAGGAGGGTTTTCTGACACAGTATGTGGACAGGCCAACCAGGGGCGATGCCACATTGGATTTGGTACTGGGTAATGAACCCGGCCAGGTGTTTGATTTAGATGTAGGTGAGCACTTTGGCGATAGTGATCACAATTCGGTTAGGTTTACCTTAGCGATGGGCAGGGACAGGTATATACCGCAGGGCAAGAATTATAGCTGGGGGAAAGGAAATTATGATGCGATTAGGCAAGATTTAGGATGCGTAGGATGGGGAAGGAAACTGCAGGGGATGGGCACAAACGAAATGTGGAGCTTATTCAAGGAGCAGCTAATGCGTGTCCTTGATAAGTGTGTACCTGTCAGGCAGGGAGGAAGTTGTCGAGCAAGGGAGCCGTGGTTTACTCAAGAAGTTGAAGCGCTTGTCAAGAGGAAGAGGGCGGCTTATGTTAGGATGAGACGTGAAGGCTCAGTTAGGGCGCTTGAGAGTTACAAGCTAGCCAGGAAGGATCTAAAGGGAGGGCTAAGAAGAGCAAGGAGAGGACACGAGAAGTCATTGGCGGATAGGATCAAAGAAAACCCTAAGGCTTTCTATAGGTATATCAGGAATAAACGAATGATAAGAGTTAGAACAGGGCCAATCAAGGATAGTAGTGGGAAGTTGTGTGCGGAATCAGAGGAGATAGGGGAAGCGTTAAATGAATATTTTTCGTCAGTATTTACAGTAGAGAAAGAAAATGTTGCCGAGGAGATTACTGAGATACAGCCTACTAGGCTAGATGGGATTGAGATTCACAAGGAGGAGGTGTTAGCAATTTTGGAAAGAGTGAAAATAGATAAGTCCCCTGGGCCAGATGGGATTTATCCTAGGATTCTCTGGGAAGCCAGGGAGGAGATTGCAGAGCCGTTGTTGTTGATCTTTAAGTCGTCATTGTCGACAGGAGTAGTGCCGGAGGACTGGAGGATAGCAAATGTTGTCCCCTTGTTCAAGAAGGGGAGTAGAGACAGCCCTGGTAATTATAGACCTGTGAGCCTTACTTCGGTTGTGGGTAAAATGTTGGAAAAGGTTATAAGAGACAGGATTTATAATCATCTTGAAAAGAATAAGTTCATTTGCGATAGTCAGCACGGTTTTGTGAAAGGTAGGTCGTGCCTCACAAACCTTATTGAGTTTTTCGAGAAGGTGACCAAACAGGTGGATGAGGGTAAAGCCGTGGATGTGGTGTATATGGATTTCAGTAAGGCGTTTGATAAGGTTCCCCACAGTAGGCTATTGCAGAAAATACGCAAGTATGGGGTTGAAGGTGATTTAGAGCTTTGGATCAGAAATTGGCTAGCTGAAAGAAGACAGAGGGTGGTGGTTGATGGCAAATGTTCATCCTGGAGTTTAGTTACTAGTGGTGTACCGCAAGGTTCTGTTTTGGGGCCACTGCTGTTTGTCATTTTTATAAACGACCTGGATGAGGGTGTAGAAGGGTGGGTTAGTAAATTTGCGGATGACACGAAGGTCGGTGGAGTTGTGGATAGTGTCGAAGGGTGTTGTAGGGTACAGAGGGACATAGATAGGCTGCAGAGCTGGGCTGAGAGATGGCAAATGGAGTTTAATGCGGAGAAGTGTGAGGTGATTCACTTTGGAAGGAGTAACAGCAATGCAGAGTACTGGGCTAATGGGAAGATTCTTGGTAGTGTAGATGAGCAGAGAGATCTTGGTATCCAGGTACATAAATCCCTGAAAGTTGCTACCCAGGTTAATAGGGCTGTTAAGAAGGCATATGGTGTGTTAGCCTTTAATTAGTAGGGGGATCGAGTTTCAGAGCCACGGGGTCATGATGCAGCTGTACAAAACTCTGGTGAGGCCGCACCTGGAGTATTGCGTGCAGTTCTGGTCACCGCATTATAGGAAGGATGTCGAAGCTTTGGAAAGGGTGCAGAGGAGATTTACTAGGATGTTGCCTGGTATGGAAGGAAGGTCTTACGAGGAAAGGCTGAGGGACTTGGGGTTGTTTTCGTTAGAGAGAAGGAGGAGGAGAGGTGACTTAATAGAGACATACAAGATAATCAGAGGGTTAGATAGGGTGGATAGTGAGAGTCTTTTTCCTCGGATGAGGATGGCAAACACGAGGGGACATAGCTTTAAGTTGAGGGGTGAAAGATATAGGACAGATGTCAGAGGTAGTTTCTTTACGCAGAGAGGAGTAGGGGCGTGGAACGCCCTGCCTGCAACAGTAGTAGACTCGCCAACTTTAAGGGCATTTAAGTGGTCATTGGATAGACATATGGATGTAAATGGAATAGTGTAGGTCAGATGATCGGCGCAACATCGAGGGCCGAAGGGCCTGTACTGCGCTGTAATATTCTAATTCTAATTCTAATTCTGCCAATCCTGCCCTTCCCTCAACCAAGTCTCTGTAATAGCAACAACATCATATTTCCAAGTACTAATCCAAGCTCTAAGTTCATCTGCCTTACCTGTTATACTTCTCGCATTGAAACAAATGCACTTCAGACCACCAGTCCTGCTGTGCTCAGCAACATCTCCCTGCCTGCTCTTCCTCTTCGTCCTACTGGCCTTATTTACTAGTTCCCCCTCATTTACTTCACTAGCTGTCCGACTGCTCTGGTTCCCACCCCCCTGCCACACTAGTTTAAACCCTCCCGAGTGACGCTAGCAAACCTTGCAGCCAGGATATTAGTGCCCTTCCAGTTTAGATGCAACCCGTCCTTCTTGTACAGGTCCCATCTGTCCCTGAAGAGAGCCCAATGGTCCAGATATCTGACACCCTCCCTTCCACACCAGCTGCTCAGCCACGTGTTTAGCTGCACTATCTTCCTATTTCTAGCCTCACTGGCACGTGGCACAGGGAGTAATCCAGAGATTACAACCCTAGAGGTCCTGTTTTTTAACTTCCTACCTAACTCCCTAAACTCCCCCTGCAGGACCTCGTCACTCTTCCTGCCTATGTCGTTGGTACCGATGTGTACCACAACCTCTGGCTGTTCACCCTCCCCCTTCAGAATGCCCCCTGATGGTTCAGAGACATCCTTGACCCTGGTACCAGGGAGGCAACATACCATCTTGGAGTCTCTTTCACGTCCACAGAAGCGCCTATCTGTGCCCCTGACTATAGAGTCCCCTATAACTATTGCTCTTCTGTGCTTTGTCCCTCCCTGCTGAATAACAGTGCCAGCCGTGGTGCCACTGCTCTGGCTGCTGCTGTTTTCCCCTGATAGGCCATCCCCCCCAACAGTATCCAAAACGGTATACTTGTTAGAGAGGGGGATAGCCACAGGGGATTCCTGCACTGACTGCCTGCCCCTTCTAGCAGTCACCCAGCTATCTGCCTGCACCTTGGGTGTAACCACTTCTCTAAAACTCCTGTCTATGATGCTCTCTGCCACCTGCATGCTCCTAAGTGCATCCAGTTGCTGCTCCAACCGATCCATGCGGTCTGTGAGGAGCTGCAACTGGGAACACTTCCTGCAGATGTAGTCATCTGGAACGCTGGAAGGTTGTGGAGCACAAGGTAAACCCAACACGTTTTGGGGCTCTGCTACCGTGGTAACCAGGGTGTTTTTTTACAGGGGCTCAATGCAGAGACCACACTTCCCATTGGGTCAATTAAATTTTTAAAAAACAGCCCAATTGTTTCAGTATGAGGAGACTTTTCCCACCAATCACATTCAACAGCCAGCTCACTCACCTTTATTCAACAGATTCTGCAATGAATCATCCATTTTCCCCTGATGAAGCTGCAGTGAACAGCGAAACATCATTAGCAACAAAGGTATTCTTCAAAGTAACTGACACACATACACTCCTGCACACTAAAAGCCATCATCCCAGGCACACCTTTAGGGGACTGGTAAAGTCACAACTCATGCGGTTCCACCGCATATCCACAAAACTAGAAGATTTCAACAAAGCGGTCACCACCCTTTTCACCGCACTGAGACGGAGGGGGTACACAAAGAGATTCCTCAGACATATCAAGTCCAATTTCCTGAGGGAGATGGAGAACCCACAGCCACGGGATAGGCCAACTACAAGACTACCACTTGTTACAACATACGGCGCAACAACTCAACAGATAAATAGGGTAGTGAGAAACCATTTTGAAAAGTTAAAAGGGGATGTTAACTCACTGAGCCAATATAGCATAACATCAGCTTTCAAAAGAGGCAAAAACCTAAAAGACCTATTGGTCACCAGTAGCGTAAAGGCACAAACCGTACCAAATTGCGGTGACAGACAATGTGGAACATGTAAACACCTAAAGGTCTTAAAAATCTTACAAAACGAGAACACAGGAAAAACTGCTTTAATAAAGCAAAGAATTATATGCGAGCAACAAAATATAGTCTATGCAATTCGATGTAAACTCTTTTTTTTAGTTTAAGAGGACTTGTCTTATACAAATGTCAGAATTTGGAGTAAGAGTAGGCCACTCGGCCCCTCGATAGTCAAGCCCAATGCTGTCCTCGCCTGTCCTTCACTCCTCCCTCTTTGCAGCTGTACAATGCTGCCCCAGACCACGTTAACTATCCCATACAGACCCAGTGGTTTTTCAGGCTGTGCATGGTTCAGTGTCACAGCGTCTTTACCTAGTGAATGAGCTAGAAAACCCTGGAAATCTGTTTCTTCCATGGCTCCGCCTTTGCTGTGCTGTTTTTTTTGGGGAGCATTTCCCATACTGGTCTCCATTTTCACCTGGATCAGGGATCAGGCGGAACTGAAGCTGGTGATTCAGTCTGCAGCTAGGAAGACCCAGGGTGAAGTGAGTTTCTGTTGATGCTGCATTGAGGTTATGCTGGACAGGAGAATGAAGTTGCCCTAATATCTCCTTTTGTGGCTTTATATCCTGTGAAGCACCTTGAGATGCTGTACTATGTAATATAAGTACAAGTTGTTGGCATATTATCCTGTCCATCGTTAAATGGCTCAATTCCCATCGAGATTTCCAGTTGTTTTATTTATGTGTGTGTAAAATATTTTACTCTTTTGTTTTATATTCCTTGATAATTTAATTTCACACTTCCTCTTTGCCCTCATTGTTTTTTTTTTAACCTTCCTTCTAATCTTTGTATTTGCCCTTGTCTTGCTGTCCCCTGCTCTCCATGTATTTAGTGTATGTCTCTTTCCTTCCCACCAGTTTGTATTTGGGCAAGTTTTGGGTCAGGTGGGACTGACTGGGTGTGCGGCTCCAGTCAAGATCTGTCACAGGCACGATGGGCCGAATGGTCTTCTGTGCTGTACCACTCCATCACTTGTCACAGGCTCGTCACCCTCTGGAACAAACACGTGTAACAGAGAGACCTTTAAAAGAGGAACTGGCTAAGTTCCTGAGAGGACATTGTGAGTTACATGGAGTTAGTGGCCAGGTTAGATTATGATGTGTCCTCCTGGAGCCTCAGGGTGTTGACAGAGCAGCTGCCCAGAGGATTATCCTGAATTGGCGAGGTTCCTTTCCATTCCAAGAGATTACATTAATTTGTAAGGAGGGATGGGAGAGCCTGAGGTTCTACTGTCTACTGGATGGGGCGAGCTCGATGGATCTGATAGTCTTTATGTACGTTTGTGTGGCTGACTGGGGATTCAGTTCAGGTCCTACCTGGTAAGTGGCTCAGAGAGTTCACCCAATCAGCAGCTCTGTCTAAGGGCAATAGACTGGCATCGTGGTCATATTACTGGACTAGTAATCCAGAGACACAAGTTCAAATCCCACCAAGACAGCTGGGGAATTGAAATTCAGTTAATCAAATCAGAATTTGGAATTAAAAATCTTGTATCAGTGATGGTGTGCATGAAAGTAGGAGATTGTTGTAGCAACCCATCTGGCTCACTAATGTCCTTCAGGGAGGGAAATCTGCCATCCTGGTTGACTCTAAGCAGCCCTCTGAAATAGCCTCACAAACCACACAGCTTTCTTCAAGAAGGGATGGGCAATAAGTGCTGGCCTCGCCAGCAACGCCCGCATCCCGTGAATGAATAAAACAAACTGAAGATGAAGAGAACTCTTCTCTTCGCTTTTCTGGTCCTTATTCTAGCCCGCGCACAAATCAGAGAAAAACACAGAAAGTTTGTCCAATTTGAATCCACGTTTATTTCCAGATTTCACATTGAAGTCGTTGAATTAACGTGACTTGATAGAGAATTGACGGATGGATAGGTTCCTGTCTGCTCCGTCCAGCACGTCCCACACAACTGCAATGCCTTCTCATCACAACACAGATTGACTCCCCACCCCACCCTCGACCATGTGATCTCCTGAGAGAGGCGAAAAACCAGACATAAAAACCCAGGCCAATTTGGGAAAAAGATCTGGGAAATTCCTCTCCGACCCCCTGAGGCGATCGAAACGAGTCCAGGAGATCACTCTAGCCCTCTTCAGCCACTGCTTTCCAAGACAATAGCTTTCCCAGACACCATCTGAACACACTGCCTCAGAGCTTAGTCTCCAACCATCTACTCTCTAGCTCTGTACTAGCATGTCCAGGGTTCCCACTTCCCTGCTAACTGTGACATCTTTGAATTTGTTGGGAACTGATGCCATTCCTTTAGTCTGTGCTGGGCTCTCAGTGGATTGGAACTGAGTTACAGAGCCAGCAATGTTTGGATGGAACATCAGCTCTGAAATATTGACGGCCAAATGGGGAGGAATGTGGATCTAATTATCGGGATGCATCGGCACAATTTCCCTGGGGAAAACTTGGTAAGGCGTGACCTCCTTTTTAAGCCATTTTTTCAATGCCTTATCCGTCGAGGGCACGCCCACATGCTTTTCCCCTCCCTCCGTCCCTCCCCGGCTCCCGTGCTGTGTTCAATTTTAGCACACCCCAGAACTCAGCTTGTTGACACCCAAAGACAACCCAGAACGAGGAAACTACATACCAAACACCCCCTCCAATTCCCAAGGGGCACCCAGGTGGGTGGAAAAAGCCTCGTCACTCGGAAAATGAAGAGAACCTTACAAGGGAGCAGCTTGCAAAGGATCAGCTTCCAAGGGCGCTGATCATCATTCAGACATTCTAGACGCACTGCTGCTGACGAACCAAGTAGTGCTGAGGACGAGGAGGGTGGAGGGGCCTGTCTGTGAACGGGGGCTAAAGAGACCAAGGACAGACATGATAAAAGTGAGCATCACAACCATGAGTGTCACATTGCTGCTATACCCTAATCTGATGGGCATTCCATCTGAACAGCCAGACCGTCAATCAGAAGCTGGAAAGTCCCAAATCTCCTTCAGCTTACTGTTTGGTTCTGGCGCTGGCTCCCACGAATAACACTCACTTTCATCAACTTGTCCTGGGAGCCGGAGTCTGTTCCCATGCAGGTTCCACCCTTCTAACCCTGAGCACCAGTTGGACAGTGTCCAGCCGTGTGTGGAGGACGCTGGAATGAAAACTGATGTTTCCCTTACTAAAAGTAGGGTCGTCTTTAATCTCCAAATAACTTGGCTTTCTCCGTGGGCTCCTGAAATCAGACCGGCAGTATTCAACACCAGGATGTAGAAGGAGGACGGTGTGTGAGGTCAATGAAGGGTTAACCAGAACCACCATCTGCTGTAAATTTCCCGAGCATCCTGGAGATCAGGCTACCCTGAGCAACAGAATCTCGAAACGAAAGAACCACAGACAGTCCAGCCTCCACCATGACTGCTTGAGGTCCCCCAGCAGATTGGGGATTGTCCGGTGATACGAGCAAGTCGATCGATCTGGTAAACCCCCCCCCCCGCCCCGCCAAGTCCTGAAGATATTCTGGACCACCTCAGTGTGGATCATCCACTCGGAAGGTGAACTACACAGCAGCTGAGTGTGTTGACTGTTGTGTTGTTCACCCCGGCCAAATGTGGCAGCAAAAGTGCCACCCCGTCCTACAAGCACCAATCGGAAGCAACGTATCTCCTTGACAGAGGGACCCAGGAGGGAGTCCCACCCTGTAGACATACCGGACTACTGTCATATTGTCTGTCTGCAGACACACTGACTTACCCCGCCGTCCCGAGTCTGAAAGTGCACACTGTCCTAATATACCGTTCACACCCTGACCGAGCCTGTTGAAATGCCAAGTGAGCTCAAGCACGCCCACTGGCCTGGAAGCCTATTCATCCTGAATGTGACCTCCCCCAACATCACCCATTTGTCAAAGCATTAGCTGAAGAACCTGGAGAAGACAGTGTTCCCCAAGAGCATCAGCTCGAGTTCAGATGCTGTGACAAAGGCGAGCTGTGGAAACATTACTGGCAGTGGGGATAGTTGTCCAGAAGTTTCACCTGGAGAAATCTCCCCAACAGTTCTCTTCTGGAGAATTATCCCTGACTCTCAGTCCCAATACTAAAAGACCATGGTGTCACCTGCCAGAATGGCCACTGGCAGATGGTTCCTCTGAGCATCAAAGCAAACCACATTGTGAGAAACATGGAGGCTCAAGCTGCCAATCCAGAGGATACTCACTACTTCTGGTCTCTTTAACCCAAGAGTGATCCCCCCCCCCCTTCCAACTGGCAAAGGCAGGATCACTGCTTGGGGGGGTGCAGCCGGACAAGGTATCAAAGATGAAGTGTTGCTAGCTGCCTGAATTCCAGGTCCTAATCTGCAATGCAGGGAGCTAGCATGGTACAAAGGACATTCCGTTCCGGATACAGCCTGGGAAAGGCTGTTGGAGGTGAGTGGATTGGTGACAGTGAGTGGATTGGTGGGTTGATGGAAGGGGCCTACAGACTAAGTTCTAGAGTGAGCAGTGTCCACGTCTTAAATGCCAATTGGGGAATGCCTGAAGGTTCTGCCACAGCAGCTCCTCCACTTGCTCACCAAAGAAGGCCTCGGCACCAAGGGGCATCTGCAGTACCTGAAGAAAGCCCAAGGTGCTTGGCCATACTAATCGGTGATGCAAGATCCACTGGGCGATAGACTCTGCTCCTACAATGAGGGCACCCACACAGCCAGCTGCTGCAGTCGATGTTCTCTGTAGGTGGTCCCCACTCCGTACCCACTCACCTGCCGGTGAGGCCGCCCCCCAGTGGATATGGTGGTAGGGAATTGGGGGAGATGTGCCAAACCCTGCAGGAAGCTGCGCCAGATCCCACTTGTGGGTGGAACCAGGTGATAACTTTCCTTCTGATACCTTCACGACTACAGTTGACCAGATACCAGTAAACTGCAAGGTGTGAAGCAGGGTGCTGGAGGTCCTATGGATACTGTCTAACCTGGCCTTAACCGGAGGACGCTTATCAAGGGAAAAAGAATCCAGCAAAGGTCGATGCTTGTGGCCTTTTGCAAAACCCCAAGCATGGACTCAAACCCCCAAGTGAAGGGACTTCCGGAAGCCACAGTTTCAGACTCAAGGTCACCCTCGTGTTAAATACATGAAAGCCTAAACGACTGGAGGTCGTGGTCCGACTCAGGCTCCCAACTGGGCTTCCGAGGCCGGATGCCTCCAGGAAGCTTCCAAGGGCTCAACCGACAGGGAAGGTTGATAATAGTAAATCTCGGGGAACAGAGTCGAGGGCGGCTGGATTAGCTACGAGCTCATGAACACGAGGGCCGATGGAGATAAACCCTCGAGACATGTTCCCCTGCCACTCGGGGGAGGTGCCAGTGAGGCACACGTACCCTCCCTGGTTGAGAGAGCCCTTGAAACCTAGATACCCCGAAAGAATTGCAGGGAGTGGCTGAAGGTGAGTCCACAGAGGTGAGGAGGCAGACACAGATCTATAAAAGTGAACGGAGACCTGCGACTGCTCTCACCAAAGTTGCAATCACCCCCAACATAGGTGACCCTGAGTGGGGTCGAGTCCCCCAAAGGGTGGTGTCCCCCAGATAAGCTGCCGCCAACTCGAGACCAATGTCCCAGGGCTGGGTTGGTGTCACCAGAGGATGGCTCTGGTGAAGGACCACCAACACTCGCTGGTGGCACTTGGTGGAACCAGCCTTATACTGGCACCAGTCGGCACGGACTCCTCAGAGCTGGCTGGTGCCAGGGGAGGACTCTTCCTCATATTCTGGGAGGTCTCGGTACAAGTTGGTACCGGGGTCCCACCCGATTGTGCGGAGGGGATGGCAGCAACTGGCAGGCGAGTGGCCTGAACCAGCCGGTCCCACTCGACACAATCGAGGCAACAACCAGAGCGTTCCCCCCTCGAGACCTTCAACTTCAGTCCCAAGGTGGAGCTCCAGCCGATATTGGTCAGAGCTGACTGTACGGACTGGGTCCTAGCCAGTGCCAGTGCAGTTAGTCCTGAGCAATATCAAACTGAGCCTGGAGTTGGAGCAGGGTTACTGCTCGATGCCGATGCGGGGACATGAGGGCCGGACGTGAAGGTCCAGCCTGGGGGCTAAGATGGGGAAGAGGGTGTGGGGCAAATTTCCCAATGAACAATAAAAATAGATGTCAAAGTAAATCTAGGAGGAGCTGGTGGGGACGATAGACCTGGTGGAGATGGGAAATAAACCAGAAGGGAGAGAGAGTCGGTTTCACACCATCTCCAGCCATCGGAGGAGTGTCTCGATGGACCAGTGACTGGGTTGTTGTTGGCCGTCAAATTAAACCAACAAATGAACAGATGTGGAGTTGGCACTGAGAAATGGATGGGACACAGAGGGATGGGGTGAGGAGAATTTCAGGGACATGGCTCCCTCCTTTCTATTATTTTGAGTTGGTTTGGGGCAGGATGTGCTGCTTGTTGTGTGTCGTGATGCACTTGTTCCTTGTGCTTTTGTTACTCATCCTTTAGTCTGTGGGTAATTTGATGGAAATTTCCTCTTGCTCATCCTGACACCAACCATGTATGTCTGGAAGAAGAAGCAAAAAACAGATCAGAATCACTGGATTGTAACGAGACATCTCTAGTCATTTTCTAATTCCACTGCTAGTTAAACCATTTAACCTGGAAATGCTGAATGCAGATTCAGAGTGCACCATTACTTCTGGACGTGTCTCTTTTCTACTGATGTTCCTGGCCACAGATTCTGATGTTAGCTGAGTATTAAAGATTCTGGAGTCAATCAGTTGATTCCTTCTCCAGAATCACAGTGAAGCTCCAGAATGGCTGCAATGCCATCAGGTGATCCAGGGTCACTGGCACCAGGAGCTTGTCTGACACAATAAGAGGCTTTTAGAGGGCAGTACCTGAGGCATCTGACCTGGGAGGAGGGCCTTGGCATGGAGCCAGGGATTGATGAGGTCAGATGACAGCAGAAATGCTTGGGACAAGTGTTTCTAACCGATTCCTTCAGTATCATTGACTGAGGCCCAGACTGAGCTCCAGATTTTTTACAGTTTTAAATAAGATCTAAACTTTTTCGGAACGGAACTCGAGCAATATTTCCATGATCTGTTTAACAGGACCTTCCCTCACCCCCTGGAAGACATGACTACCTACAGACCATGTTACCTACAGCTCCAAAGAATGGAAGGGATTGATAACGTACCTATTTGCTCCAATAGCTGGCTCTGTCAGTCGCACCATCTTGTGAAGGTTTTCTTCCTCCCTCCCTCTCTCAGCTCGCTGTCTTCTCCATCACAAAACTGCTCAGATCTTCTCCCCGACCACATTCACTCCGAGACAGATCAGCCAGTTAGTTACAGTCAGTGCAGCTCCCTTTCCTTCACTCAAACTGCTCGTACAGCCTCCTGCCTCAAATTAACTCAGTTTACAAACCGATTGCGATGTCTGATCTCACTGTGATGGACAGTGTGAGGGTCAGACTTGCTCTGTGATGTCACGGTTTGACCCGTCCAGTTAAACAAGTCTCACCTTGATCAAACTGAGTGTTACAAAACCCTGTGAGTTTCCTTGGATTACAATAACTTGATATTTTAGAATGCACTAACACTTTTCCAGTCTCTGTAATCCACTGATCTTGACCTGTCTCTGGGATCCGTTAGTTTTCCAATGCCAGTTAAGTTTGGGGTGTGTTCAAAGCTGACAACTTTAATTTTATTCTTTGGAACTGCAGTCTGAGTTGCTCATGAATCATTTTTTTGTTTGTGAAATATTTCATGAGAGAATGGGAATTATCATGGGGAAACACCAAATTGTCTTTGAAAACTCTTTGATAAGCCAGATTGCAGATGCTTAACACATTCATATGACGCTGTTGCCAAAATATAATCCATGTTGAAATTCTTTTGCCTATTATATGCCCATTCTGAAGGTTTGTTCATAGCTTCTTGCACCGTGTCGCAGTCTTGCACGATGTTGACACCCCTCCCTCCCTCCCTGTTTGGTGTAAACTGCATTCATATACGTTATGAACAGCACTGATTCTTGTGGAACATCATTTCCCACCTTCTGCCGATCCAAATAACAACCCTTTACCCCGACAGTCTGTCTTGCAATTGGCTAACTAATTATTCTGCTACTTGTCCCCTGACTCCTCATTCTCTGACCTGATTCATGAGTCTATTATGTGGTATCATATCCCAGATCATTGAAAACCCACAGAATCACAGAATTGTTACAGTGCAGAAGGAGGTCACACAGCCCATCGTGTCTGCACGGTCTCTCCGAAAGAGCAATTCGCTCAGTTCCATTCCCCCGCCTTCTCCCGGTAACCCTGCACATTCTTCCTTTTCACATAATTGTCTGATTCCGTTTTGTATGCGTCAGTTGAACCTGTCTCCACCACGTTCTCAGGCAGTGCGTTCCAGACCTGAACCACTCACTTTGTGAAAAAGTTTTTCGCCGTGTCACTTTTGCTTCTCTTAGCAAATCCTTGAAATCTGTGCCTCTCATTCTCAATCCTTTCAGGAATGGGAACAGTTTCTCTCCATCTACTCTGTCCAGACCACACATGGTTTGAATACCTCTATCAAATCACCTCTCAGCCTTCCCTTCTGCAAGGAAAATTGTCCGAACTTCTCCAATCTGAAGTTCCTCATCCCTGGAACCATTCTGATGAATCTCTTCTGTACTCTCTCCAATGCCCTCACATCTACCCTAAAGTACGGTGCCCAGAACTGGACGCAGCACTCCAGCTGAGGCCGAACTACTGTCTTATACAAGTTCAACATAACCTCCTTACTCTTGTACTCTCTGCCCCTATTAATAAAGCCCAGGATACTGTGTGCTTTATTAACCACACTCTCAACCTGTCCCGCTACCTTCAATGACTTATGCACATATGCATGCAGGTCCCTCTGCTCCTGCAGCCTCTTTAGAATTGTACCCTTTGTTTTATGTTGTCTCTCCATGTCTTTCCTCCCAAAATTAATCACTTCACATTTCTCTGCATTGAACTTCATCTTCCCATTCCACCAACCTGCCCATGTCCTTTCGAAGTTCCACACTATCCTCCTCACAGTTCACAATGCTTCCAGGTTTCGTATCATCTGCAGACTTTGAAATTGTGCCCTGTACACCAGGGTCTCGGTCATTAATATATATCAGGAAAAGCAAGGCTCCCAACACTGACCCCTGGGAAACTCCGTCACAAACCTTCCTCCAGCCTAAAATCATCCATCAACCACAACTCTCTGTTTCCTGTCACTCAGCCGATTTCGTATCCATGTTGCTACCGTCCCTTTTATTCCACGAACTGTAGGTTTGCTCACAAGTCTGTTGTGTGTCACTGTATCAAACACCTTTTGTAATCCATGTACACCACATCAACAGCATTGCCCTCATCAACCCTCTCTGTTACCTCCTCAAAAAACTCCAGCAAGTTAGTTAAACATGATTTTCCCGGTCCATGCTGACTTTCCTTAATTAACCCACATTTGTCCAAGTGACTAGTAATTATTCTTTTTAGCAATTTCCCCACCTGACTGGCCTGTGGTTTCTGGGCTTATCTTTACACCCTTTTTTGAACAATTCTCCAGTCCTCTGGCACCACCCCCAAATCGAAGGAAAAGTGAAACATTATGGCCAGTGTCTCTGCAATTTCCACCCTCACGTCCCTCAGTATCCATGGATGCATCTCATCCGGTCCTGGTGTTTTATCCACTTTCAGTACAGACAGCCTATATAATATATCTTCTTTATCAATTTGAAACCCCTCCAGTGTCTGAATACCTCCTCTTTCACCATTGCCTGGGTTGCAAGGAGGGAGACAGAAAGCAGGAAACTACAGGCCAGTTAGCTTAACATCTGTCTTAGGGAAAATGTTGGAAGCTATTATTTAAGATGTAATAGCAAAAATTGGAGGATCAAGGTTATCTTGGAGAGTTGTGGGGCTGGACGAGATTACAGAGGTAGCACTTGAACCACAAGGCTTTCACATCTGTCTCCGTTCGCTAAAGTGGGCAATGGTCCCACCGCAATATGGGCAGTCAATGTGAGAGGCTCGGTACCATCAGGAAGAATTGGTCATGTCCTGTATTCTCGTGAGTGTGTTTGACAAGTGCCTTCAGCTCCAAAATCAAGTAAGATATCTGACTAATCAGGTGCCATTTTCTCAGAGGTGGGAAAACTGCCGTTACATCTGGGCACATCCCCGACAACGGTCACAAATAAAATGCAGGGAATTACAACAGAAAGGAGCCTTACTGTGTTCTTTACGGCATTCATTGAAAACAATCTCAAAATTGCTTTTTCCTTTCAAAGCCTCATCTGTTAAAGTGGAGACCAATTTAGCCACCAGATGCTGAATCCCCAACAGTCCTCAGTGTTATCCTCTTGTGACATGCTAACAGTTAGAACATAGAACATAGAACAGTACAGCACAGTACAGGCCCTTCGGCCCACGATGTTGTGCCGACCCTTTAACCTACTCTAAGATCAAACTACCTACATAACCCTTCATTCTACTATCATCCATGTATCATCCAGTTAGCTGGCATTGCCTGTGGGTTTCTACAGCTGAGGCATTTCCCACGGGTTTTGCGACCTCAGTACATTTTCGCAGAGCCACAGGACAGCTGGGCGGAAAGGAATGGAAGAAAGTAGTACAGTTACTCGCAACTGAACTCTGCAGGTCTTACCCGACCAGCCTGATCTTACATGTGCTGTGGGTGTGAGGCTACATTCTCCATCCTCGACCATGAACGATACGCAAAGCTCTGGTGTTCTGCAAAACCTGCGAGGAGCTTCACTGCCCTCTTTAGCCAGTCTGTGTGATACTAAGAAACATGATTATCCCCTCAGCACGGAATAGTTTATTCTGGAACATTATTCGATGGAAACCACCTCCCAGATAAATGATTCATGTGTCCGTAGTTTTACGACATACCTACACGATATATAGAAACTGTATAAGTCACTCTTCATCATTGTATCTCAATCCAAACATTCTACGTAGCGGTATTTTAACACAGTTTGAATTCTGATTGTGATTTTTCCATAGAATTTGCTGCACGTAAACAGGCCTTTTGGTCAGAATATGGGTATGGTAGCCTACTGCTGAAAGTAACCCAGAATGCCTGGACTAATGATTGGAAATTGTCAGTTCAAATCCCACCGTGACCACAGGGGAGTTCAAAATTCTGTTAATTAAATACATTTTGAATTATCAGCAATAGTGACTATGATTGTCACAAAAAAAACCATCTGGTTCACTCATGCCCTTTTGACAAGAAAATCTACCGTTCTTACTCAGTCTGGTCTCTCTGTGACTCCAGAACCAAAGTTATGTGATTGACTCTTCAATGTCTTCTGAATTAGCCTCACAAACCTCTCAGCTGTATTCAGGAAGTTGGCTCACCACCAGATTCTCGAGGGCACTTCGGGATGGGTAATAAATACTGGCCTTGCCAGTGATGCTCAATGAATGATATTTTAAAAAAAACAATCCATGCCAGTATTTATGCTCCACATGAGCATCCTCCCACCCTTCTTCATCCAATCACCCTTCTTCATCCAATCCTGTCAGCATAGCTTTCTATTCTTTTCCACTGCTAATATGATAATGAGTTCTACATTTTCACCATTCCCCAGGTAAAGGAGTTTCTCTTGAATTCCTTATTGGATTTATTGGTTACTATCTTATAGTGATAGCCCCAAGTCCTGGTTTTCCCCAATGAGTGGTTTGTGTATGATTTACATTAACCTGCTGTTAGTGTCATGTGGAGCACAATTTTCAGCAAATCATCCAATATTTTTGCACTTTATTTTAATGTCAGCTGTGGCTCAGTTGATCGCGCTCTCACAGCTGGAGGTTGTGGTGAAGTTAAACCCCTACACAAAAAGATTCCTCAGACATATCAAGTCCAATTTCCTGAGGGAAATGGAGAACCCACAGCCACGGGATAGGCCAACTACAAGACTACCACTTGTTACAACATACCGCGCAACAACCCAAGGCCCTAATGCCCCCTACCCCTGAACCCAAAGACCTAAACCGAAGGCCCTGCCCTTAGGCCCAAGACCCTGACCCCAACCCCAGCCCTAGCCCTCACCCCAATCCCCACAACACTCATGTAACACCCGCCCCAGACCCAGTCAGGACCCTAAAATCTAACCCCAAAACCAACGTCCCGACCCCAGCCCCAACCCTAGCCTAACCCCCCATAGCATCAATGTAACTCTTGCCCCTAGATCCAGACCCAACCTTATGGCTTAACTCCAAAGCCTAACGCCCCAACCACAGCCCCAACTCCAACACGTAACCCTAAGCCTAACTCCAACACGTAACCCTAGCCGTAACTCTAACCCGCCTCCAAACCGAAACTTAACCCTAAAAGCCCCCCGTCCGTTGTGACTGTCCAAGCAGTGCCAAAAATAAATGCCTTACAGGCAACAGAATCCAAGTTCAGCTGGTCGATACACAGAAATGGCGCGTGTGATTTTTCATTGCAATCCCACTGATAATCCGAGCTGGAAAGGCAAGCGGACATGGATGGACACTAACTTAAGGCGTGAGCCGAATAAAAGTGGCAGTTGTTGTGAAATTAAACTCAAGAAATGAGTATATAAACACAAGAGGGGAGGCTTTCCCACCCCTACTGCCCGTTCACCCGACCCTAACTTTAAAATGACACGCCGTCCGTTGTGACTGTCCAAGCAGTGCCAAAAATAAATGCCTTCCAGGCAACAGAATCCAAGTTCAGCTGGTCGATACACAGAAATGGCACGTGCCATTAAACAAGACATAAGAAAATTAAATTCTGCACTTTCAAGGCCATCTGGCCTGTGCTGCCAGGGTCTCTACTGGGGAACAGTCGTGCCTAAGCTCACACCCCAATACCAAACTTGCGGGCCCTTCACCCCCAGGAATACATCCAATTCCCATTCCATTCCCAAATAATTATGTAACAAATAAACCAAAGTTTTAAATTAACACTTGAGTGTAATGTGTGTAGGGTTACAGACCTCTTAGATAGACAGGTCAGTTTTAATTATAATTATAATTAAATCCCCCCTCTTAGATAGGCAGGTTAATATTAATTATCATTAAATCCCTCCTTACTTCTGCATTTTAAATTTAGAATATAAATGTATTGCTGTTACAAGGACCTACCACACAGTGGCGCTGGGGAGCTAAAGCAACCCATTAATGTCCCAGGACTGGGTGATTTTACTGTTTGTTTGTTTTTGATGGACTTGGGGTGACCCAGCTTGGGGTAGGGCTCTGTTACCATGGCAAACAGATAGAGGGGGATGTAAATGAGTTGCATTACTTGTTAAGGAGAATATCACAGCTGTACTGTGGGAGGACACCTCAGAGAGGTCATGCAGCGAGGCAATATGGGTGGAGCTCAGGAATAGGAAGGGTGCAGTCACGATGTTGGGGGTTTACTACAGGCTTCCCAACAGCCAGCGGGAGGTAGAGGAGCAGATATGTAGACAGATTTTGGAAAGATGTAAAGGTAACAGGGTTGTAGTGGTGGGACCTGGTATTGGGGAATGAGCCCGGCCAGGTCGTCTAAGTTTCAGTGGGGGAGCATTTCGGGAACAGTGACCATAATTCCATAAGTTTTTCAGGTACTTGTGGATAAGGATAAGAGTAGTCCTTGGGTGAAGGTGCTAAATTGGGGGAAGGCTGATTATAACAATATTAGGCAGGAACTGAAGAATTTAGATTGGGGGCGGCTGTTTGAGGGTAAATCAATATCTGACATGTGGGAGTCTTTCAAACGTCAGCTGATTAGAATCCAGGACCAGCATGTTCCTGTGAGGAAGAAAGACAAGTTTGGCAAGTTTCAGGAAGCTTGGATGACACGGGATATTGTGAGCCTCGTCAAAAAGAAAGGAAGCATTTGTAAGGGCTGGAAGGCTAGGAACAGATGAAGCACTTGAGGAATATAAAGACAGTAGGAAGGAAGTTAAGCAAGGAGTTAGGTGGGCTAAAAGGGGTCATGAAAAGTCATTGGCAAACAGGATTAAGGAAAATCCCAAGGCTTTTTATTCATATATAAAGAGCAAGAGGGTAACCAGGGAAAGGGTTGGCCCACTCAAGGACAGAGATGGGAATCTATGCGTGGAGCCAGAGGAAATGAGTGAGGTGCTAAATGAGTACTTTGCATCAGTATTCACCAAGGAGAAGGACTTGGTGGATGATGAGCCTAGGGAAGGGAGTGCAGATAGTTTCAGTCATCTCATTATCAAAAAGGAGGTGTTGGGTGTCTTGCAAAGCATTAAGGTAGATAAGTCCCCAGGGCCTGATGGGATCTACCCCAGAATACTGAGGGAGGCAAGGGAAGAAATTGCTGGGGCCTTGACAGAAATCTTGCATCCTCATTGGCTACAGGTGAGGTCCCAGAGAACTGGAGAATAGCCAGTGTTGTTCCTTTGTTTAAGAAGGGTGGCAAGGATAATCCAGGAAATTATCGGCCGATGAACCTTATGTCAGTGGTAGGGAAATTATTAGAGAGGATTCTTCAGGACAGGATTTACTCCCATTTGGAAACAAACGCACTTATTAGCGAGAGACAGCATGGTTTTGCAAAGGGGAGGTCGTGTCTCACTAATTTGATTGAGTTGTTTGAGGAAGTGACGAAGATGATTGATGAAGGAAGGGCGGTGGATGTTATCTATATGGACTTTAGTAAAGCCTTTGACAAGGTCCCGCATGGCAGACTGGTACAAAAGGTGAAGTCACACGGGATCAGAGGTGAGCTGGCAAGATGGATACAGAACTGGCTCGGTCATAGAAGACAGAGGGTATCAGTGGATGGGTGTTTTTCTGAATGAAGGGATGTGACTAGTGGTGTTCCGCAGGGATCAGTGCTGGGACCTTTGCTGTTTGTAGTATATATAAATGATTTGGAGGAAAATGTAGCTGGTCTGAGTAGTAAGTTTGCGGACGACACAAAGGTTGGTGGAGTTGCGGATAGTGATGAAGATTGTCAGAGGATACAGCAGGATATAGATCGGTTGGAGACTTGGGCGGAGAAATGGCAGATGGAGTTTAATCCGGACAAATGTGAGGTAATGCATTTTGGAAGGTCTAATGCAGGTGGGAGGTATACAGTAAATGGCAGAACCCTTAGGAGTATTGACAGGCAGAGAGATCTGGGCGTACAGGTCCACAGGTGACTGAAAGTGGCAATGCAGGTGGATAAGGTAGTCAAGAAGGCAAACGGCATGCTTGCCTTCATCGGTCGGGGCATAGAGTATAGAAATTGGCAAGTCATGTTGCAGCTGTACAGAACTTTAGTTAGGCCACACTTAGAATATTGCGTGCAATTCTGGTCGCCACACTACCAGAAGGACGTGGAGGCTTTGGAGAGGGTACAGAGGAGGTTTACCAGGATGTTGCCTGGTCTGGAGGGCATTAGCTATGAGGAGAGGTAGGAAAAACTCGGATTGTTTTCACTGGAACGACGGAGGTGGAGGGGCGACATGATAGAGGTTTACAAAGTTATGAGCGGCATGGACAGAGTGGATAGTCAGAAGCTTTTTCCCAGGGTGGAAGAGTCAGTTACTAGGGGACATAGGTTTAAGGTGCGAGGGGCAAAGTTTAGAGGGGATGTGCGAGGCAAGTTTTTTACACAGAGGGTGGTGAGTGCCTGGAATTTGCTGCCAGGGGAGGTGGTGGAAGCAGATACGATAGCGACGTTTAAGAGACATCTTGACAAATATATGAATAGGAAGGGAATAGAGGGATATGGGCCCCGGAAGTGCAGAAGGTGTTAGTTTCGGCAGGCATCAAGATCGGCGCAGGCTTGGAGGGCCGAATGGCCTGTTGATGTGCTGTACTGTTCTTTGTTCTTTGTAACCTTTGCAAAAAAAACCTAGTCCTGAAACAAAGGGGAACAATTAGACTGCTTTTAAATTTAATTTTAATTGACCCACTGGGTTTGAAACAATTGCACCTTTTTTAAGTTTTTAAAGTTTAAATTTAAATGGTCCCATGGGAAGCCCGATCTGTGCATTTGTGGCCCTGCAAGATAACCTGTTTGCCGTGGTAACAGAGCCCTACCCCATGCTGGGTCACCCCAAGTCCATCAAAAGCAAACAAACAGTAAAATCACCCAGTCCTGGGACATTAATGGGTTGCTTTAGCTCCCTGGCGCCACTGTGTGGTAGGTCTTTGTAACAGCAATACATTTATGTTCTAAATTTAAAATGCAGAAGTAAGGAGGGATTGAATGATAATTAATATTAACCTGCCTATCTAAGAGGGGGGATTTAATTATAATTATAATTAAAACTGACCTGCCTATCTAAGAGGTCTGTAACCCTACACCCATTACACTCAGGTGTTAATTTAAAACTTTGGTTTATTTGTTACATAATTATTTGGGAATGGAATGGGAATTGGATGTATTCCTGGGGGTGAAGGGCCCGCAAGTTTGGTATTGGGGTGTGAGCTTAGGCACGACTGTTCCCCAGTAGAGACCCTGGCAGCACAGGCCAGATGGCCTTGAAAGTGCAGAATTTAATTTTCTTATGTCTTGTTTAATGGCACGTGCCATTTCTGTGTATCGACCAGCTGAACTTGGATTCTGTTGCCTGTAAGGCATTTATTTTTTGGCACTGCTTGGACAGTCACAACGGACGGCGTGTCACTTTAAAGTTAGGGTAGGGTGAACGGGCAGTAGGGGTGGGAAAGCCTCCCCTCTTGTGTTTATATACTCATTTCTTGAGTTTAATTTCACGAGCAGCTGCCACTTTTATTCGGCTCACGCCTTAAGTTAGTGTCCATCCATGTCCGCTTGCCTTTCCAGCTCGGATTATCAGTGGGATTGCAATGAAAAATCGCACGCGCCATTTCTGTGTATCGACCAGCTGAATTTGGATTCTGTTGCCTGTAAGGCATTTATTTTTTGGCACTGCTTGGACAGTCACAACGGACGGGGGGGTTTTAGGGTTAAGTTTCGGGTTGGAGGCGGGTTAGAGTTACGGCTAGGGCTACGTGTTGGAGTTGGGGCTGTGGTCGGGGCGTTAGGCTTTGGAGTTAAGCCTTAAGGTTGGGTCTGCATCTAGGGGCAAGAGTTACATTGATGCTATGGGGGTTTAGGCTAGGGTTGGGGCTGGGGTCGGGACGTTGGTTTTGGGGTGAGATTTTAGGGTCCTAGCTGGGTCTGGGGCGGGGGTTACATGAGTGTTGTGGGGATTGGGGTTAGGGCTAGGGTTGGGGTCAGGGTCTTGGGCCTAAGGGCAGGGCCTTCGGTTTAGGTCTTTGGGTTCAGGGGTAGGGGGCATTAGGGCCTTGGGTTGTTGCGCGGTATGTTGTAACAAGTGGTAGTCTTGTAGTTGGCCTATCCCGTGGCTGTGGGTTCTCCATTTCCCTCAGGAAATTGGACTTGATATGTCTGAGGAATCTTTTTGTGTCGGGGTTTAACTTCACCACAACCTCCAGCTGTGAGAGCGCGATCAACTGAGCCACAGCTGACATTAAAATAAAGTGCAAAAATATTGGATGATTTGCTGAAACTTGTGCTCCACATGACACTAACAGCAGGTTAATGTAAATCATGCACAAACCACTCATTGGGGAAAACCAGGACTTGGGGCTATCACTAATAGATAGTAACCAATAAATCCAATAAGGAATTCAAGAGAAACTCCTTTACCTGGGGAATGGTGAAAATGTAGAACTCATTATCATATTAGCAGTGGAAAAGAATAGAAAGCTATGCTGACAGGATTGGATGAAGAAGGGTGATTGGATGAAGAAGGGTGGGAGGAGGCTCATGTGGAGCATAAATACTGGCATGGATTGTTATTTTAAAATATCATTCATTGAGCATCACTGGCAAGGCCAGTATTTATTACCCATCCCGAAGTGCCCTCGAGAAGCTGGTGGCGAGCCAACTTCCTGAATACAGCTGAGAGGTTTGTGAGGCTAATTCAGAAGACATTGAAGAGTCAACCACATAACTTTGGTTCTGGAGTCACAGAGAGACCAGACTGAGTAAGAACGGTAGATTTTCTTGTCGAAAGGGCATGAGTGAACCAGATGGTTTTTTTTGTGACAATCATAGTCACTATTGCTGATAATTCAAAATGTATTTAATTAACAGAATTTTGAACTCCCCAGTGGTCACAGTGGGATTTGAACTGACAATTTCCAATCATTAGTCCAGGCATTCTGGGTTACTTTCAGCAGTAGGCTACCATACCCATATTCTCACCAAATGGCCTGTTTACGTGCAGCAAATTCTATGGATAAATCACAATCAGAATTCAAACTGTGTTAAAATACCGCTACGTAGAATGTTTGGACTGAGATACAATGATGAAGAGTGACTTATACAGTTTCTATATATCATGTAGGTATGTCGTAAAACTACGGACACATGCCGGAGCGTTACTGAATGCATCATTTATCTGGGAGGTGGTTTCCATCGAATAATGTTCCAGAATAAACTATTCCATGCTGAGGGGATAATCATGTTTCTTAGAATCACACAGACTGGCTAAAGAGGGCAGTGAAGCTCCTCGCAGGTTTTGCAGAACACCAGAGCTTTGCGTATCGTTCATGGTCGAGGATGGAGAATGTAGCCTCACACCCACAGCACATGTAAGATCAGGCTGGTTGGGTAAAACCTGCAGAGTTCAGTTGCGAGTAACTGTACTACTTTCTTCTGTTCCTTTCCGCCCAGCTGTCCTGTGGCTCTGCGAAAATGTACTGAGGTCGCAAAACGCGTGGGAAATGCCTCAGCTGTAGAAACCCACAGGCAACGCCAGCTAACTGGATGATACATGGATGATAGTAGAATGAAGGGTATGTAGGTAGTTTGATCTTAGAGTAGGTTAAAGGGTCGGCACAACATCGTGGGCCGAAGGGCCTGTACTGTGCTGTACTGTTCTATGTTCTAACTGTTAGCATGTCACAAGAGGATAACACTGAGGACTGTTGGGGATTCAGCATCTGGTGGCTAAATTGGTCTCCACTTTAACAGATGAGGCTTTGAAAGGCAAAAGCAATTTTGAGATTGTTTTCAATGAATGCCGTAAAGAACACAGTAAGGCTCCTTTCTGTTGTTAGTTCCCTGCATTTTATTTGTGACCGTTGTCGGGGATGTGCCCAGATGTAACGGCAGTTTTCCCACCTCTGAGAAAATGGCACCTGATTAGTCAGATATTTTACTTGATTTTGGAGCTGAAGGCACTTGTCAAACACACTCACGAGAATACAGGACATGACCAATTCTTCCTGATGGTACCGAGCCTCTCACATTGACTGCCCATATTGCAGTGGGACCATTGCCAACTTTAGCGAATGGAGACAGATATGAAAGCCTTGTGGTTCAAGTGCGACCTCTGTAATCTCGTCCAGCCCCACAACTCTCCAAGATAACCTTGATCCTCCAATTTTTGCTATTACATCTTAAATAATAGCTTCCAACATTTTCCCTAAGACAGATGTTAAGCTAACTGGCCTGTAGTTTCCTGCTTTCTGTCTCCCTCCTTGCAACCCAGGCAATGGTGAAAGAGGAGGTATTCAGACATTGGAGGGGTTTAAAATTGATAAAGAAGATATATAATATAGGCTGTCTGTACTGAAAGTGGATAAAACACCAGGACCGGATGAGATGCATCCATGGATACTGAGGGATGTGAGGGTGGAAATTGCAGAGGCACTGGCCATAATGTTTCACTTTTCCTTCGATTTGGGGGTGGTGCCAGAGGACTGGAGAATTGTTCAAAAAAGGGTGTAAAGATAAGCCCAGCAACTACAGGCCAGTCAGGTGGGGAAATTGCTAAAAAGAATAATTACCAGTCACTTGGACAAATGTGGGTTAATTAAGGAAAGCCAGCATGGACCGGGAAAATCATGTTTAACTAACTTGCTGGAGTTTTTTGAGGAGGTAACAGAGAGGGTTGATGAGGGCAATGCTGTTGATGTGGTGTACATGGATTACAAAAGGTGTTTGATACAGTGACACACAACAGACTTGTGAGCAAACCTACAGTTCGTGGAATAAAAGGGACGGTAGCAACATGGATACGAAATCGGCTGAGTGACAGGAAACAGAGTTGTGGTTAATGGATGGTTTTAGGCTGGAGGAAGGTTTGTGACGGAGTTTCCCAGGGGTCAGTGTTGGGAGCCTTGCTTTTCCTGATATATATTAATGACCGACACCCTGGTGTACAGGGCACAATTTCAAAGTCTGCAGATGATACGAAACCTGGAAGCATTGTGAACTGTGAGGAGGATAGTGTAGAACTTCGAAAGGACATGGGTAGGTTGATGGAATGGGAAGATGAAGTTCAATGCAGAGAAATGTGAAGTGATTAATTTTGGGAGGAAAGACATGGAGAGACAACATAAAACAAAGGGTACAATTCTAAAGAGGCTGCAGGAGCAGAGGGACCTGCATGCATATGTGCATAAGTCATTGAAGGTAGCGGGACAGGTTGAGAGTGCAGTTAATAAAGCATACAGTATCCTGGGCTTTATTAATAGGGGCAGAGAGTACAAGAGCAAGGAGGTTATGTTGAACTTGTATAAGACAGTAGTTCGGCCTCAGCTGGAGTGCTGCGTCCAGTTCTGGGCACCACACTTTAGGGTATATGTGAGGGCATTGGAGAGAGTACAGAAGAGATTCATCAGAATGGTTCCAGGGATGAGGAACTTCAGATTGGAGAAGTTCGGACAATTTTCCTTGCAGAAGAGAAGGCTGAGAGGTGATTTGATAGAGGTATTCAAACCATGTGTGGTCTGGACAGAGTAGATGGAGAGAAACTGTTCCCATTCCTGAAAGGATTGAGAATGAGAGGCACAGATTTCAAGTATTCGCGAAGAGAAGCAAAAGTGACACGGCGAAAAACTTTTTCACAAAGTGAGTGGTTCAGGTCTGGAATGCACTGCCTGAGAACGTGGTGGAGACAGGTTCAACTGACGCATACAAAACGGAATCAGACAGTTATGTGAAAAGGAAGAATGTGCAGGGTTACCGGGAGAAGGCGGGGGAATGGAACTGAGCGAATTGCTCTTTCGGAGAGACCGTGCAGACACGATGGACTGTGTGACCTCCTTCTGCACTGTAACAATTCTGTGATTCTGTGGGTTTTCAATGATCTGGGATATGATACCACATAATAGACTCATGAATCAGGTCAGAGAATGAGGAGTCAGGGGACAAGTAGCAGAATAATTAGTTAGCCAATTGCAAGACAGACTGTCGGGGTAAAGGGTTGTAATTTGGAATGGCAGAAGGTGGGAAGTGATGTTCCACAAGAATCAGTGCTGTTCATAACGTATATGAATGCAGTTTACACCAAACAGGGAGGGAGGGAGGGGTGTCAACATCGTGCAAGACTGCGACACGGTGCAAGAAGCAAAAACAAACCTTCAGAATGGGCATATAATTGGCAAAAGAATTTCAACATGGATTATATTTTGGCAACAGCGTCATATGAATGTGTTAAGCATCTGCAATCTGGCTTATCAAAGAGTTTTCAAAGACAATTTGGTGTTTCCCCATGATAATTCCCATTCTCTCATGAAATATTTCACAAACAAAAAAATGATTCATGAGCAACTCAGACTGCAGTTCCAAAGAATAAAATTGAAGTTGTCAGCTTTGAACACACCCCAAACTTAACTGGCATTGGAAAACTAACGGATCCCAGAGACAGGTCAAGATCAGTGGATTACAGAGACTGGAAAAGTGTTAGTGCATTCTAAAATATCAAGTTATTGTAATCCAAGGAAACTCACAGGGTTTTGTAACACTCAGTTTGATCAAGGTGAGACTTGTTTAACTGGACGGGTCAAACCATGACATCACAGAGCAAGTCTGACCCTCACACTGTCCATCACAGTGAGATCAGACATCGCAATCGGTTTGTAAACTGAGTTAATTTGAGGCAGGAGGCTGTACGAGCAGTTTGAGTGAAGGAAAGGGAGCTGCACTGACTGTAACTAACTGGCTGATCTGTCTCGGAGTGAATGTGGTCGGGGAGAAGATCTGAGCAGTTTTGTGATGGAGAAGACAGTGAGCTGAGAGAGGGAGGGAGGAAGAAAACCTTCACAAGATGGTGCGACTGACAGAGCCAGCTATTGGAGCAAATAGGTACGTTATCAATCCCTTCCATTCTTTGGAGCTGTAGGTAACATGGTCTGTAGGTAGTCATGTCTTCCAGGGGGTGAGGGAAGGGAGTGGTCCTGTTAAACAGATCATGGAAATATTGCTCGAGTTCCGTTCCGAAAAAGTTTTGATCTTATTTAAAACTGTAAAAAATCTGGAGCTCAGTCTGGGCCTCAGTCAATGATACTGAAGGAATCGGTTAGAAACACTTGTCCCAAGCATTTCTGCTGTCATCTGACCTCATCAATCCCTCGCTCCATGCCAAGGCCCTCCTCCCAGGTCAGGTGCCTCAGGTACTGCCCTCTAAAAGCCTCTTATTGTGTCAGACAAGCTCCTGGTGCCAGTGACCCTGGATCACCTGATGGCATTGCAGCCATTCTGGAGCTTCACTGTGATTCTGGAGAAGGAATCAACTGATTGACTCCAGAATCTTTAATACTCAGCTAACATCAGAATCTGTGGCCAGGAACATCACTAGAAAAGAGACACGTCCAGAAGTAATGGTGCACTCTGAATCTGCATTCAGCATTTGCAGGTTAAATTATTTAACTAGCAGTGGAATTAGAAAATGCCTAGAGATGTCTCGTTACAATCCAGTGATTCTGATCTGTTTTTTGCTTCTTCTTCCAGACATACATGGTTGGTGTCAGGATGAGCAAGAGGAAATTTCCATCAAATTACCCACAGACTAAAGGATGAGTAACAAAAGCACAAAGAACAAGTGCACCACGACACACAACAAGCAGCACATCCTGCCCCAAACCAACTCAAAATACTACAAAGGAGGGAGCCGTGTCCCTGAAATTCTCCTCACCCCATCCCTCTGTGTCCCATCCATTTCTCAGTGCCAACTCCACATCTGTTCATTTGTTGGTTTAATTTGACGGCCAACAACAACCCAGCCACTGGTCCATCTAGACACTCCTCCGATGGCTGGAGATGGTGTGAAACCGACTCTCTCTCCCTTCTGGTTTATTTCCTAAACCAACCAGGTCTATCATCCCCATCTGCTCCTCCTAGATTTACTTTGACATCTATTTTTATTGTTGTTTGTGTTTATGTTTAAAGATACAGCACTGAAAAAGGCCCTTCGGCCCACCGAGTCTGTGCCGACCATCAATTATACTCATCCTACACTAATCCCATATTCCTACCACATCCCCACCTGTCCCTATATTCCCCTACCACCTACCTATACTAGGGGCAATTTATAATGGCCAATTTACCTATCAACCTGCAAGTCTTTTGGCATGTGGGAGGAAACCGGAGCACCCGGAGGAAACCCACGCAGACACAGGGAGAACTTGCAAACTCCACACAGGCAGTACCCAGAATTGAACCCGGGTCGCTGGAGCTGTGAGGCTGCAGTGCTAACCACTGTGCCGCCTAAATTGGGAAATTTGCCCCACACCCTCTTCCCCATCTTAGCCCCCAGGCTGGACCTTCACGTCCGGCCCTCATGTCCCCGCATCGGCATCGAGCAGTAACCCTGCTCCAACTCCAGGCTCAGTTTGATATTGCTCAGGACTAACTGCACTGGCACTGGCTAGGACCCAGTCCGTACAGTCAGCTCTGACCAATATCGGCTGGAGCTCCACCTTGGGACTGAAGTTGAAGGTCTCGAGGGGGGAACGCTCTGGTTGTTGCCTCGATTGTGTCGAGTGGGATCGGCTGGTTCAGGCCACTCGCCTGCCAGTTGCTGCCATCCCCTCCGCACAATCGGGTGAGGCCCCCGGTACCAACTTGTACCGAGACCGCCCAGAATATGAGGAAGAGTCCTCCCCTGGCGCCAGCCAGCTCTGAGGAGTCCGTGCCGACTGGTGCCAGTATAAGACTGGTTCCCCCAAGTGCCACCAGCTAGTGTTGGTGGTCCTTCACCAGAGCCATCCTCTGGTGACACCAACCCAGCCCTGGGACATTGGTCTCCAGTTGGCAGCAGCTTATCTGGGGGACACCACCCTTGGGGGACTCGACCCCACTCAGGGTCACCTATGTTGGGGGTGATTGCCACTTTGGTGAGAGCAGTCGCAGGTCTCCGTTCACTTTTATAGATCTGTGTCTGCCTCCTCACCTCTGTGGACTCACCTTCAGCCACTCCCTGCAATTCTTTCGGGGTATCTAGGTTCCAAGGGCTCTCTCACACAGGGAGGGTACGTGTGCCTCACTGGCACCTCCCCCGAGTGGCAGGGGAACATGTCTCGAGGGTTTATCTCCATCGGCCCTCGTGTTCATGAGCTCGTAGCTAATCCAGCCGCCCTCGACTCTGTTCCCCGAGATTTACTATTATCAACCTTCCCTGTCGGTTGAGCCCTTGGAAGCTTCCTGGAGGCATCCGGCCTCGGAAGCCCAGTTGGGAGCCTGAGTCGGACCACGACCTCCAGTCGTTTAGGCTTTCATGTATTTAACACGAGGGTGACCTTGAGTCTGAAACTGTGGCTTCCGGAAGTCCCTTCACTTGGGGGTTTGAGTCCATGCTTGGGGTTTTGCAAAAGGCCACAAGCATCGACCTTTGCTGGATTCTTTTTCCCTTGATAAGCGTCCTCCGGTTAAGGCCAAGTTAGACAGTATCCATAGGACCTCCAGCACCCTGCTTCACACCTTGCAGTTTACTGGTATCTGGTCAACTGGAGTCGTGAAGGTATCAGAAGGAAATTTATCACCTGGTTCCACCCACAAGTGGGATCTGGCGCAGCTTCCTGCAGGGTTTGGCACATCTCCCCCAATTCCCTACCACCATATCCACTGGGGGGCGGCCTCACCGGCAGGTGAGTGGGTACGGAGTGTTGACCACCTACAGAGAACATCGACTGCAGCAGCTGGCTGTGTGGATGCCCTCATTGTAGGAGCAGAGTCTATCGCCCAGTGGATCTTGCATCACCGATTAGTATGGCCAAGCACCTTGGGCTTTCTTCAGGTACTGCAGATGCCCCTTGGTGCCGAGGCCTTCTTTGGTGAGCAAGTGGAGGAGCTGCTGCGGCAGAACCTTCAGGCATTCCCCAATTGGCATTTAAGACGTGGACACTGCTCACTCTAGAACTTAGTCTGTAGGCCCCTTCCATCAACCCACCAATACACTCACTGTCACCAATCCACTCACCTCCAACAGCCTTTCCCAGGCTGTATCCGGAACGGAATGTCCTTTGTACCATGCTAGCTCCCTGCATTGCAGATTAGGACCTGGAATTCAGGCAGCTCGCAACACTTCATCTTTGATACCCTGTCCGGCTGCACCCCCCCCAAGCAGTGATCCTGCCTTTGCCAGTTGGAAGGGGGGGATCACTCTTGGGTTAAAGAGACCAGAAGTAGTGAGTATCCTCTGAATTGGCAGCTTGAGCCTCCATGTTTCTCACAATGTGGTTTGCTTTGATGCTCAGAGGAACCATCTACCAGTGGCCATTCTGGCAGGTGACACCATGGTCTTTTAGTATTGGGACTGAGAGTCAGGGATAGTTCTCCAGAAGAGAACTGTTGGGGAGATTTCTCCAGGTGAAACTTCTGGACAACTATCCCCACTGCCAGTAATGTTTCCACAGCTCGCCTTTGTCACAGCATCTGAACTCGAGCTGATGCTCTTGGGGACACTGTTTTCTCCAGGTTCTTCAGCTAATGCTTTGACAAATGGGTGATGTTGGGGGAGGTCACATTCAGGATGAATGGGCTTCCAGGCCAGTGGGCGTGCTTGAGCTCACTTGGCATTTCAACAGGCTCGGTCAGGGTGTGAACGGTATATTAGGACAGTGTGCACTTTCAGACTCGGGACGGCGGGGTAAGTCAGTGTGTCTGCAGACAGACAATATGACAGTAGTCCGGTATGTCTACAGGGTGGGACTCCCCCCTGGGTCCCTCTGTCAAGGAGATACGTTGCTTCCCATTGGTGCTTGTAGGACGGGGTGACACTTTTGCTGCCACATTTGGCCGGGGTGAACAACACAACAGTCAACACACTCAGCTGCTGTGTAGTTCACCTTCCGAGTGGATGATCCACACTGAGGTGGTCCAGAATATCTTCAGGACTTGGCGGGGGGGGGTGGGTTTACCAGATCGATCGACTTGCTCGTATCACCGGACAATCCCCAATCTGCTGGGGGACCTCAGGCAGTCATGGTGGAGGCTGGACTGTCTGTGGTTCTTTGGTTTCGAGATTCTGTTGCTCAGGGTAGCCTGATCTCCAGGATGCTCGGGAAATTTACAGCAGATGGTGGTTCTGGTTAACCCTTCATTGACCTCACACACCGTCCTCCTTCTACATCCTGGTGTTGAATACTGCCGGTCTGATTTCAGGAGCCCACGGAGAAAGCCAAGTTATTTGGAGATTAAAGACAACCCTACTTTTAGTAAGGGAAACATCAGTTTTCATTCCAGCGTCCTCCACACACGGCTGGACACTGTCCAACTGGTGCTCAGGGTTAGAAGGGTGGAACCTGCATGGGAACAGACTCCGGCTCCCAGGACAAGTTGATGAAAGTGAGTGTTATTCGTGGGAGCCAGCGCCAGAACCAAACAGTAAGCTGAAGGAGATTTGGGTCTTTCCAGCTTCTGATTGACGGTCTGGCTGTTCAGATGGAATGCCCATCAGATTAGGGTATAGCAGCAATGTGACACTCATGGTTGTGATGCTCACTTTTATCATGTCTGTCCTTGGTCTCTTTAGCCCCTGTTCACATACAGGCCCCTCCACCCTCCTCGTCCTCAGCACTACTTGGTTCGTCAGCAGCAGTGCGTCTAGAATGTCTGAATGATGATCAGCGCCCTTGGAAGCTGATCCTTTGCAAGCTGCTCCCTTGTAAGGTTCTCTTCATTTTCCGAGTGATGAGGCTTTTTCCACCCACCTGGGTGCCCCTTGGGAATTGGAGGGGGTGTTTGGTATGTAGTTTCCTCGTTCTGGGTTGTCTTTGGGTGTCAACAAGCTGAGTTCTGGGGTGTGCTAAAATTGAACACAGCACGGGAGCCGGGGAGGGACGGAGGGAGGGGAAAAGCATGTGGGCGTGCCCTCGACGGATAAGGCATTGAAAAAATGGCTTAAAAAGGAGGTCACGCCTTACCAAGTTTTCCCCAGGGAAATTGTCCCGATGCATCCCGATAATTAGATCCACATTCCCCCCCATTTGGCCGTCAATATTTCAGAGCTGATGTTCCATCCAAACATTGCTGGCTCTGTAACTCAGTTCCAATCCACTGAGAGCCCAGCACAGACTAAAGGAATGGCATCAGTTCCCAACAAATTCAAAGATGTCACAGTTAGCAGGGAAGTGGGAACCCTGGACATGCTAATACAGAGCTCGAGTGCAGATGGTTGGAGACTAAGCTCTGAGGCAGTGTGTTCAGATGGTGTCTGGGAAAGCTATTGTCTTGGAAAGCAGTGGCTGAAGAGGGCTAGAGTGATCTCCTGGACTCGTTTCGATCGCCTCAGGGGGTCGGAGAGGAATTTCCCAGATTTTTTTCCCAAATTGGCCTGGGTTTTTATGTCTGGTTTTTCGCCTCTCTCAGGAGATCACAGGGTCGAGGGTGGGGTGGGGAGTCAATCTGTGTTGTGATGAGAAGGCATCGCAGTTGTGTGGGACGTGCTGGACGGAGCAGACAGGAACCTATCCATCCGTCAATTCTCTATCAAGTCACGTTAATTCAACGACTTCAATGTGAAATCTGGAAATAAACGTGGATTCAAATTGGACAAACTTTTTGTGTTTTTTTCTGATTTGTGCGCGGGCTAGAATAAGGACCAGAAAAGCGAAGAAAAGAAGAGTTCTCTTCATCTTCAGTTTGTTTTATTCATTCATGGGATGCGGGCGTTGCTGGCGAGGCCAGCACTTATTGCCCACCCCTTCTTGAAGAAAGCTGTGTGGTTTGTGAGGCTATTTCAGAGGCTGCTTAGAGTCAACCAGGATGGCAGATTTCCTTCCCTGAAGGACATTAGTGAGCCAGATGGGTTGCTACAACAATCCCCTACTTTCATGCACACCATCACTGATACAAGATTTTTAATTCCAAATTCTGATTTGATTAACTGAATTTCAATTGCCCAGCTGTCTTGGTGGGATTTGAACTTGTGTCTCTGGATTACTAGTCCAGTAATATGACCACGATGCCAGTCTATTGCTCTTAGACAGAGCTGCTGATTGGGTGAACTCTCTGAGCCACTTACCAGGTACGACCTGAACTGAATCCCCAGTCAGCCACACAAACGTACAGAAAGACTATCAGATCCATCGAGCTCGCCTCATCCAGTCGACAGTAGAACCTCACGCTCTCCCATCCCTCCTTACAAATTAATGTAATCTCTTGGAATGGAAAGGACCCTCGCCAATTCAGGAAAATCCTCTGGGCAGCTGCTCTGTCAACACCCTGAGGCTCCAGGAGGACACATCATAATCTAACCTGGCCACTAACTCCATGTAACTCACAATGTCCTCTCAGGACCTTAGCCAGTTCCTCCTTTAAAGGTCTCTCTGTTACACGTGTTTGTTCCAGAGGGTGACGAGCCTGTGACAAGTGATGGAGTGGTACAGCACAGAAGACCATTCGGCCCATCGAGCCTGTGACAGATCTTGACTGGAGCCGCACACCCAGTCAGTCCCACCTGACCCAAAACTTGCCCAAATACAAACTGGTGGGAAGGAAAGAGACATACACTAAATACATGGAGAGCAGGGGACAGCAAGACAAGGGCAAATACAAAGATTAGAAGGAAGGTTAAAAAAAAAACAATGAGGACAAAGGAAGTGTGAAATTAAATTATCAAGGAATATAAAACAAAAGAGTAAAATATTTTACACACACATAAATAAAACAACTGGAAATCTCGATGGGAATTGATGTTACGAGAGGTTGGGCTAGGGTTGGGGCTGGGGTCGGGCCGTTGGTTTTGGGGTTAGATTTGAGGGTCCTGGATGGGGGTTACATGAGTGTTGTGGGGATTTGGGTTAGGGCTAGGGCTGGGGCTGGGGTCGGGGCCTTGAGCCTCGGGGCAGGGCCTTATGTTTAGGACTTTGGGTTCAGGGTTAGGGGATTTAGGGTTAGGGCTGGGTCTGGAGGGCAAGGGCCACCCCGGGTCAGTCACGGTCGCAGGCTCGGTTCAGGCATCCAGGACAGCCTCAGGGTTTGGTTACCTTAAGTTAGGGCTTGGGTTACGTGTTGAAGTTAGGTCTCGGGTTAGGCTTAGGGTTACGTGTTGGAGTTGGAGTTGGGGCTGTGGTCGGGGCATTAGGCTTTGGGGTGAAGCCTTAGGGTTGGGTCTGGATCCAGGGGAAAGAGTTACATTGACGTTATGGGGGGTTGAGGCTGGGGTCGGGACCTTGGGCCTATGGGTGGGGCCTTAGGTTTAGGTCTTTGTGTTTAAGGTTAGGGGGCATCAGGGTTGGGGCTGGGTCTGGGGAGCGAGGGCCACAGCGGGTCAGTCACGGTCGCAGGCGCAGATCAGGCATCCGGGCCAGCCTCAGGGTTTGGTTACATTAAGTTCGAGGTTAGCATTGGGGTATTTGGGCAATAGGGGTTTGTCCAGGGTTCTGCCATAGTATGTGTAAATCTAGTTCTTAAAGTGTTCCCTGTTTCCCCGATATATAAAATGTGACACTGTTTACATCGAATTGCATGGACTACATTTTGTTGCTCGCATGTAATTCTTTGCTTTATTAAAGCGGTTTTTCCTGTGTTCTCGTTTTGTAAGATTTTTAAGACCTTTAGGTGTTTACATGTTCCACATTGTCTGTCACCGCAATTTGGTACGGCTTGTGCCTTTACGCTACTGGTGACCAATAGGTCTTTTAGGTTTTTGCCTCTTTTGAAAGCTGATGTTATGCTATATTGGCTCAGTGAGTTAACATCCCCTTTTAACTTTTCAAAATGGTTTCTCACTACCCTATTTATCTGTTGAGTTGTTGCGCCGTATGTTGTAACAAGTGGTAGTCTTGTAGTTGGCCTATCCCGTGGCTGTGGGTTCTCCATCTCCCTCAGGAAATTGGACTTGATATGTCTGAGGAATCTCTTTGTGTACCCCCTCCGTCTCAGTGCGGTGAAAAGGGTGGTGACCGCTTTGTTGAAATCTTCTAGTTTTGTGGATATGCGGTGGAACCGCATGAGTTGTGACTTTACCAGTCCCCTAAAGGTGTGCCTGGGATGATGGCTTTTAGTGTGCAGGAGTGTATGTGTGTCAGTTACTTTGAAGAATACCTTTGTTGCTAATTTGTGACTGTTGTTCTCTAGTGGCAACTGAAAAACTGTAGTGTCGAGAAAGTCAATGCTTTCCTTGTGTGTTGTGGCTTTAATTTTAATGGAGGGGTGATGATTATTGAGAGTGTTGATGAAATCTTCTAATTCTGATTCTGTGTGGGTCCAAACCCCCCATATATCATCCAAGTACCTATAATAGCACATTGGGCGCTTGGGACACTTTTTGAAGACACTCTCCTCCCAGTCTGCCATGTAAATGTTTGCATCGGCCGGGGCAAACTTTTTGCGCATAGCTGCGCCCTTAATTTGGAGGTAAGATGCCCCATCGAATTCAAAGTCATTTTTTGTTAAACCCAGATGTAGTAGCTGAATTATAGCTTCATCTGGTCTTTTAGGGTGGGGAAATTTAGCGAGGGCATTTTTAACTGCCTGTATACCTCTGTTTGTTTCTATATTTGTATATAGGCTTTCGATGTCCATGGTAAAAAGGGCATTAGGGGGTACGGTCAACGAGTTAACTATTTCTGTGAAGTGATATGTGTCCTTGATATAACTGGGATGTTTCTGGGCCAAGGGGTTCAGGAATGAATCAATGTATTCAGCTACCCTGTAGGATTCACTACCACAGTCTGACACAATGGGTCTTCCCGGTGGTATCTCCCCTGGAATTGTCCATGTATCTGGATGTTTATGTATTTTGGGCAGTATGTAAAACTTTCTGGGCCGCGGTTGTTCCCCTCTCAGGTATTCAACCTGTTTCCGTTTAATAAATTTACACTTATGGAGTCGTTCTAATATATTGTCAATCTCTTTTTGTGTTTCCTGAAAGATGGGTTTTGTTAATTTAATGTAGTGGTCAGTGTTATTTAATTGTCTGTGTGCTTCAAACAGGTACTGTTGTTTGTCCATGAGAACTATACTACTGCCCTTATCTGCTGGTTTTATAATGATGTTCGGGTTAGTTTTTAATTCCCTAATCGCCTGCCTTTCTCTTCTGGTGAGATTCTGTTTATCTTTTAATATGGGGATTTTTTCTATTTCCTTTTGAGTTACTCTCATAAAATTTACTATCTCTGGGTGTATTTCAGTGTCTTCTGGGGTCCAGTCCGATGACGGCATGAAGGGTTGTTTGTCTGTAATCGAGTCCCTAAAGTAATCTGTGAGTTTAATTCTTCTGTAAAAGCTTTCTAAGTCATTCTGAATCTGCTTTTTACATGGCTTTGTGACCGGCACAAATGTAAGACCCTTGTTTAGGACCCCTTTCTGTGTTTCTGTAGGGGTAAAGAGTTTGGAAATATTGACAATAGTTTCTCCTAAGTTAAGGCACCGCTTTTCTAGGGTTGCAGTACTATTTAGTTTAAATGTTTCATCCATTTATTGATCATGATCAGTGCCGTGTTCTCCGTCCAGTGAATGTGATCCCTGCTTACCCTGAAGGACCTGGCAGCTATGGCTGGTATGTAAGATTGGGTTTTAATGAATTGATTTAACTGACGGATTGTATCCTTTTCCCCTTCTGGGAGTGATTGGCTGAAATTTATTTCGGGCACCCAAATCTGTGCATTAGGGAATTTAGTTTTAGCCACTTTTAGGAGAATTTGTAGTTGCTTAATTGCAGTCAGTGGTCTTTGCGTGCGGTGGTTAATGCCAATTGCCAGCACCACTTTCTTAATTTCTGGGGAAGGTTGTAACTTGTTTAGGACAGCCGTGGCATGAATGAATTTAGCTCCTGGAAAGCTGTCAATTTGTGTGATTGGGTTTGGGCAGCTTTTTATTTGGGAGAGATTAGAGTCCCCCATGATCAAGATTGGTTTAACAGGTTTGAGTTGCCAATTTCTGTTTTTCTGGCAAGTATTAGGATACCTTGTCACTGGCTGTGGATTGTCCCTATCAGTGTCAGATTCAGAATGGTCCTCACTCTGTCCTTGTAGCGGGGGTGAGCGTGTCGTCACCGTCTCGGGGTCCACCCTGACAGGCGCAGGGCCTGCGGATGCAGTCACAGAATTTGTCTGTGAGGTCGAGGATGTCGCCTGAGTTCGGCTCCTGCTTTGCCTCTGTGGTGGGGGTGTCCCTGTAGCCCTAGGGTGTACACTCGTAGGGGAGGGGTTCATCTGTCCAGTGGAGGGGGCCGTTGTGGAAGTCGAGGCTGTCGGCTCATTCCGGCCTTCTCTCTGTCTTTGCGGGAGGGGTTCACGTACCACTGTAATGTCGGGGTACCAATTAACTAAGGGGGTTGGCAGTGGAGTTGGAGAGGTTGGCCTGGTTTGGTCCTGTCTCTGTGGCACGGGCTGTTCTTCTACCACGGTCTGAGGGAAGCAATGTGTGGGGGAGCGACTCGTCGATGGTCTGGGGGGGTGGGGAGGGGGATGGCTCGGTCTGGTGGAGGTTGGGACTCGGTGTGTGCGATTAGTCATAGTCCGGTTCGGTATAGCCAGCTGTCGGTCGTTCCCCTCGCTCTGCCGAGGCCTTTGAGGCTCGGACTCTTGGGAAGCAGGCATGATGTCGAGGTTCAAGGTGGTGGCCACATTGGAGGTCCGGGTACCCGGTCTATGGGGCAAGGCAGTCCTGGTCTGTGGGCTGACTTGCTGTCCTGTGTTTTTCCGTGTGGCCAGATGCCGGATGTGTTTTCTTACCACATCCATTGTTTGAGCTTTGAATCTGTTCTTAAGATTCTTTTTATTCCAATTTATTGCTTTGGCAATGGCTTCCTGGAGCCGGTCAGTAATTTCTGTTGTTTGCCAGTCATCATCCAATTTCTTAAGGTTAATTTGGTAATGCTCAATTCGAATTTGTCTTGTTTGTTTTGCCCAGTTTTCTGAATTTAAAGCCAATTTTCTCAGCGTTTCCCGTGATGGGTTTGCTGGCTTTATAAAAAATGTTAATTTATCTGATTGTCTTATAATGCCTTTAGGAGGCTCCCTTTGGCTCTCTAGTAACACTAAATGGTGAATCGTCTGGGCTATTTTATAAATTAATCTAACCGTTGTAGCAAAACTATCTCTAATTAAATTACCTCTACCTACTGGAACCGTGTGTGCGTAATTCCTGCGTGGTGGGAAAGGCCCACGTTTTCTTTGTGTATTCCGTTGCATTGTCTGGGTGTAAAATGTGCAAGAAAAGTTACTGTGGGATGTCCCCTCGGAACAATACTCTACCGCACTAAGGTTCTCCGGTGTCCCGAAGTCCCTCTGCCCGGTCGCTCCTTCTCTCTCTCCGTCTCCAGGGAGGTTCTCCGGCGTCCCGAAGTCCCTCTACCTGGTCGCTCCTTCTCTCTCTCCTTCTCCGGGAAGGTTCTCCGGTTTCCCGAAGTCCCTCTACCCGGTCACTCCCTCTCTCTCTCTCTCTCTCTCTCCTTCTCCAGGAAGGTTCTCCAGTTTCCCAAAGTCCCTCTACCCAGTCGCTCCTTCTCTCTCCCTTTCTCTCTCTCTCCAACCTGCGGAAAAAAAAATCTCTTTGACTCAATGAGTGTTCCGGCTAGGAATAGTATTTCCCGACGTTTCGCTGTTCACTCCAGCTTCATCAGGGGAAAATGGACGATTTGTTTCAGAATCTGTTGGATAAAGGTGAGTGAGCTGGCCGACCCCTCCCATCTTAGAACATAAAAACATAAGAACTAGGAGCAGGAGTAGGCCGTCCGGCCCCTCGAGCCTGCTCCGCCTTTCAATAAGATCATGGCTGATCTTTTCGTGGACTCAGATCCACTTACCCGCTCTCTCACCATATCCCTTAATTCCTTTATTGTTCAAAAGGGTTTCTACCTTAGCTTTAAAGACGTTTACTGAAGTAGCGTCAACTACTTCACTGGGCAAGGAATTCCATAGATTAACAACCCTCTGGGTGAAGAAGTTCCTTCTTAATTCAGTCCTAAATCTGCTCCCTCTAATCTTGAGGCTATGCCCTCTTGTCCTAGCTTCACCTGCCAGTGGAAACATCCTCTCTACTTGTATCTTATCTATTCCCTTCATAATTTTATGTGTTTCTATAAGATCCCCCCTCATTCTTCTGAATTCCAATGAATATAATCCCAATCTACTCAGTCTCTCCTCATAAGCCAACCCCCTCAACTCCGGAATCAACCTAGTGAACCTCCTCTGCACCCTCTCCAGTGCCAGTACATCCTTTCTCAAGTAAGGAAACCAAAACTGCACACAGTACTCCAGGTGCGGCCTCACCAGTACCTTATACAGCTGCAACATAACCTCTCAGCTTTTAAACTCAATCCCTTCAGCAATGAAGGACAAAATTCCATTTGCCTTCCTAATTACTTGCTGTACCTGCAGACCAACCTTCTGCCATTCATGCACAAGGACACCCAGGTCCCTCTGCATAGCAGCATGCTGCAACTTTTTACCATTCAAGTAATAATCCTTTTTACTGTTACTCCTACCGAAATGAATGACTTCACATTTATTAACATTGTATTCCATCTACCAGACCTTTGCCCAGTCACTCAATGTATCTCTGTTCCTCTGCAAAGTTTCACAGTCATCAAGTTGAATGTGATTGGTTGGAAAAGTCTCCTTGTCCTGAAACAATTGGGCTGTTTTATAAAAATTTAATTGACCCAATGGGAAGTGTGGTCTGTGCATTGAGCCCCTGCAAAAGAACATCCTGGTTACCATGGTAGCAGAGCCCCACCACGTTGGGTTTACCTTGTGCTCCACAACCTCTGCAAAAAAAAACCAGTCCTGAAACAAAGGGGAACGATTAGGCTGCTTTTAAATTTAATTTTAATTGACCCACTGGGTTTGAAACAATTGCACCTTTTTTAAGTTTTTAAAGTTTAAATTTAAATGGTCCCATGGGAAGCCCGATCTGTGCATTTGTGGCCCTGCAAAATAACCTGTTTGCCATGGTAACAGAGCCCTACCCCATGCTGGGTCACCCCAAGTCCATCAAAAACAAACAAACAGTAAAATCACCCAGTCCTGGGACATTAATGGGTTGCTTTAGCTCCCCATCGCCACTGTGTGGTAGGTCTTTGTAACAGCAATACATTTATATTCTAAATTTAAAATGCAGAAGTAAGGAGGGATTGAATGATAATTAATATTAACCTGCCTATCTAAGAGGGGGGATTTAATTATAATTATAATTAAAACTGACCTGTCTATCTAAGAGGTCTGTAACCCTACACCCATTACACTCAGGTGTTAATTTAAAACTTTGGTTTATTTGTTACATAATTATTTGGGAATGGAATGGGAATTGGATGTATTCCTGGGGGTGAAGGGCCCGCAAGTTTGGTATTGGGGTGTGAGCTTAGGCACGACTGTTCCCCAGTAGAGACCATGGCAGCACAGGCCAGATGGCCTTGAAAGTGCAGAATTTAATTTTCTTATGTCTTGTTTAATGGCACGTGCCATTTCTGTGTATCGACCAGCTGAACTTGGATTCTGTTGCCTGTAAGGCATTTATTTTTTGGCACTGCTTGGACAGTCACAACGGACGGCGTGTCACTTTAAAGTTAGGGTAGGGTGAACGGGCAGTAGGGGTGGGAAAGCCTCCCCTCTTGTGTTTATATACTCATTTCTTGAGTTTAATTTCACAACAGCTGCCACTTTTATTCGGCTCACGCCTTAAGTTAGTGTCCAACCATGTCCGCTTGCCTTTCCAGCTCGGATTATCAGTGGGATTGCAATGAAAAATCGCACGCGCCATTTCTGTGTATCGACCAGCTGAATTTGGATTCTGTTGCCTGTAAGGCATTTATTTTTTGGCACTGCTTGGACAGTCACAACGGACGGGGGGGTTTTAGGGTTAAGTTTAGGTTTGGAGGCGGGTTAGAGTTACGGCTAGGGTTACGTGTTGGAGTTGGGGCTGTGGTCGGGGCGTTAGGCTTTGGAGTTAAGCCTTAAGGTTGGGTCTGGATCTAGGGGCAAGAGTTACATTGATGCTATGGGGGGTTAGGCTAGGGTTGGGGCTGGGGTCGGGACGTTGGTTTTGGGGTGAGATTTTAGGGTCCTGACTGGGTCTGGGGCGGGGGTTACATGAGTGTTGTGGGGATTGGGGTTAGGGCTAGGGCTGGGGTTGGGGTCGGGACGTTGGTTTTGGGGTTAGATTTTAGGGTCCTGACTGGGTCTGGGGCGGGTGTTACATGAGTGTTGTGGGGATTGGGGTTAGGGCTAGGGCTGGGGTTGGGGTCAGGGTCTTGGGCCTAAGGGCAGGGCCTTCGGTTTAGGTCTTTGGGTTCAGGGGTAGGGGGCATTAGGGCCTTGGGTTGTTGCGCGGTATGTTGTAACAAGTGGTAGTCTTGTAGTTGGCCTATCCCGTGGCTGTGGGTTCTCCATTTCCCTCAGGAAATTGGACTTGATATGTCTGAGGAATCTTTTTGTGTCGGGGTTTAACTTCACCACAACCTCCAGCTGTGACAGCGCGATCAACTGAGCCACAGCTGACATTAAAATAAAGTGCAAAAATATTGGATGATTTGATGAAAATTGTGCTCCACATGACACTAACAGCAGGTTAATGTAAATCATGCACAAACCACTCATTGGGGAAAACCAGGACTTGGGGCTATCACTATAAGATAGTAACCAATAAATCCAATAAGGAATTCAAGAGAAACTCCTTTACCTGGGGAATGGTGAAAATGTAGAACTCATTATCATATTAGCAGCGGAAAAGAATAGAAAGCTATGCTGACAGGATTGGATGAAGAAGGGTGATTGGATGAAGAAGGGTGGGAGGAGGCTCATGTGGAGTATAAATACTGGCATGGATTGTTATTTTAAAAATATCATTCATTGAGCATCACTGGCAAGGCCAGTATTTATTACCCATCCCGAAGTGCCCTTGAGAAGCTGGTGGCGAGCCAACTTCCTGAATACAGCTGAGAGGTTTGTGAGGCTAATTCAGAAGACATTGAAGAGTCAACCACATAACTTTGGTTCTGGAGTCACAGAGAGACCAGACTGAGTAAGAACGGTAGATTTTCTTATTGAAAGGGCATGAGTGAACCAGATGGTTTTTTTTGTGACAATCATAGTCACTATTGCTGATAATTCAAAATGTATTTAATTAACAGAATTTTGAACTCCCCAGTGGTCACAGTGGGATTTGAACTGACAATTTCCAATCATTAGTCCAGGCATTCTGGGTTACTTTCAGCAGTAGGCTACCATACCCATATTCTGACCAAATGGCCTGTTTACGTGCAGCAAATTCTATGGAAAAATCACAATCAGAATTCAAACTGTGTTAAAATACCGCTACGTAGAATATTTGGATTGAGATACAATGATGAACAGTCACTTATACAGTTTCTATATATCATGTAGTTATGTCGTAAAACTACGGACACATGCCGGAGCCTTACTGAATGCATCATTTATCTGGGAGGTGGTTTCCATCGAATAATGTTCCAGAATAAACTATTCCATGCTGAGGGGATAATCATGTTTCTTAGAATCACACAGACTGGCTAAAGAGGGCAGTGAAGCTCCTCGCAGGTTTTGCAGAACACCATTGCTTTGCGTATCGTTCATGGTCGAGGATGGAGAATGTAGCCTCACACCCACAGCACATGTAAGATCAGGCTGGTTGGGTAAAACCTGCAGAGTTCAGTTGCGAGTAACTGTACTACTTTCTTCTGTTCCTTTCCGCCCAGCTGTCCTGTGGCTCTGCGAAAATGTACTGAGGTCGCAAAACCCGTGGGAAATGCCTCAGCTGTAGAAACCCACAGGCAACGCCAGCTAACTGGATGATACATGGATGATAGTAGAATGAAGGGTATGTAGGTAGTTTGATCTTAGAGTAGGTTAAAGGGTCGGCACAACATCGTGGGCCGAAGGGCCTGTACTGTGCTGTACTGTTCTATGTTCTAACTGTTAGCATGTCACAAGAGGATAACACTGAGGACTGTTGGGGATTCAGCATCTGGTGGCTAAATTGGTCTCCACTTTAACAGATGAGGCTTTGAAAGGCAAAAGCAATTTTGAGATTGTTTTCAATGAATGCCGTAAAGAACACAGTAAGGCTCCTTTCTGTTGTTAGTTCCCTGCATTTTATTTGTGACCGTTGTCGGGGATGTGCCCAGATGTAACGGCAGTTTTCCCACCTCTGAGAAAATGGCACCTGATTAGTCAGATATCTTACTTGATTTTGGAGCTGAAGGCACTTGTCAAACACACTCACGAGAATACAGGACATGACCAATTCTTCCTGATGGTACCGAGCCTCTCACATTGACTGCCCATATTGCAGTGGGACCATTGCCAACTTTAGCGAATGGAGACAGATGTGAAAGCCTTGTGGTTCAAGTGCTACCTCTGTAATCTCGTCCAGCCCCACAACTCTCCAAGATAACCTTGATCCTCCAATTTTTGCTATTACATCTTAAATAATAGCTTCCAACATTTTCCCTAAGACAGATGTTAAGCTAACTGGCCTGTAGTTTCCTGCTTTCTGTCTCCCTCCTTGCAACCCAGGCAATGGTGAAAGAGGAGGTATTCAGACACTGGAGGGGTTTAAAATTGATAAAGAAGATATATTATATAGGCTGTCTGTACTGAAAGTGGATAAAACACCAGGACCGGATGAGATGCATCCATGGATACTGAGGGATGTGAGGGTGGAAATTGCAGAGGCACTGGCCATAATGTTTCACTTTTCCTTCGATTTGGGGGTGGTGCCAGAGGACTGGAGAATTGTTCAAAAAAGGGTGTAAAGATAAGCCCAGCAACTACAGGCCAGTCAGGTGGGGAAATTGCTAAAAAGAATAATTACTAGTCACTTGGACAAATGTGGGTTAATTAAGGAAAGCCAGCATGGACCGGGAAAATCATGTTTAACTAACTTGCTGGAGTTTTTTGAGGAGGTAACAGAGAGGGTTGATGAGGGCAATGCTGTTGATGTGGTGTACATGGATTACAAAAGGTGTTTGATACAGTGACACACAACAGACTTGTGAGCAAACCTACAGTTCGTGGAATAAAAGGGACGGTAGCAACATGGATACGAAATCGGCTGAGTGACAGGAAACAGAGAGTTGTGGTTAATGGATGGTTTTAGGCTGGAGGAAGGTTTGTGACGGAGTTTCCCAGGGGTCAGTGTTGGGAGCCTTGCTTTTCCTGATATATATTAATGACCGAGACCCTGGTGTACAGGGCACAATTTCAAAGTCTGCAGATGATACGAAACCTGGAAGCATTGTGAACTGTGAGGAGGATAGTGTAGAACTTCGAAAGGACATGGGCAGGTTGGTGGAATGGGAAGATGAAGTTCAATGCAGAGAAATGTGAAGTGATTAATTTTGGGAGGAAAGACATGGAGAGACAACATAAAACAAAGGGTACAATTCTAAAGAGGCTGCAGGAGCAGAGGGATCTGCATGCATATGTGCATAAGTCATTGAAGGTAGCGGGACAGGTTGAGAGTGCAGTTAATAAAGCACACAGTATCCTGGGCTTTATTAATAGGGGCAGAGAGTACAAGAGCAAGGAGGTTATGTTGAACTTGTATAAGACAGTAGTTCGGCCTCAGCTGGAGTGCTGCGTCCAGTTCTGGGCACCGCACTTTAGGGTATGTGTGAGGGCATTGGAGAGAGTACAGAAGAGATTCATCAGAATGGTTCCAGGGATGAGGAACTTCAGATTGGAGAAGTTCGGACAATTTTCCTTGCAGAAGAGAAGGCTGAGAGGTGATTTGATAGAGGTATTCAAACCATGTGGGGTCTGGACAGAGTAGATGGAGAGAAACTGTTCCCATTCGTGAAAGGATCGAGAATGAGAGGCACAGATTTCAAGTATTCGCGAAGAGAAGCAAAAGCTTTTTCACAAAGTGAGTGGTTCCGGTCTGGAACGCACTGCCTGAGAACGTGGTGGAGACAGGTTCAACTGACGCATACAAAACGGAATCAGACAATTATGTGAAAAGGAAGAATGTGCAGGGTTACCGGGAGAAGGCGGGGGAATGGAACTGAGCGAATTGCTCTTTCGGAGAGACCGTGCAGACACGATGGGCTGTGTGGCCTCCTTCTGCACTGTAACAATTCTGTGATTCTGTGAGTTTTCAATGATCTGGGATATGATACCACATAATAGACTCATGAATCAGGTCAGAGAATGAGGAGTCAGGGGACAAGTAGCAGAATAATTAGTTAGCCATTTGCAAGACAGACTGTCGGGGTAAAGGGTTGTTATTTGGAGCGGCAGAAGGTGGGAAATGCTGTTCCACAAGAATCAGTGCTGTTCATAACGTATATGAATGCAGTTCACACCAAACAGAGAGGGAGGGGTGTCAACATCGTGCAAGACTGCGACACGGTGCAAGAAGCTATGAACAAACCTTCAGAATGGGCATATAATTGGCAAAAGAATTTCAACATGGATTATATTTTGGCAACAGCGTCATATGAATGTGTTAAGCATCTGCAATCTGGCTTATCAAAGAGTTTTCAAAGACAATTTGGTGTTTCCCATTATAATTCCCATTCTCTCATGAAATATTTCACAATCAAAAACATGATTCATGAGCAACTCAGACTGCAGTTCCAAAGAATAAAATTGAAGTTGTCAGCTTTGAACACACCCCAAACTTAACTGGCATTGGAAAACTAACGGATCCCAGAGACAGGTCAAAATCAGTGGATTACAGAGACTGGGAAAGTGTTAGTGCATTCTAAAATATCAAGTTATTGTAATCCAAGGAAACTCACAGGGTTTTGTAACACTCAGTTTGATCAAGGTGAGATTTGTTTAACTGGACGGGTCAAACCATGACATCACAGAGCAAGTCTGACCCTCACACTGTCCATCACAGTGAGATCAGACATCGCAATCGGTTTGTAAACTGAGTTAATTTGAGGCAGGAGGCTGTACGAGCAGTTTGAGTGAAGGAAAGGGAGCTGCACTGACTGTAACTAACTGGCTGATCTGTCTCGGAGTGAATGTGGTCGGGGAGAAGATCTGAGCAGTTTTGTGATGGAGAAGACAGCGAGCTGAGAGAGGGAGGGAGGAAGAAAACCTTCACAAGATGGTGCGACTGACAGAGCCAGCTATTGGAGCAAATAGGTACGTTATCAATCCCTTCCATTCTTTGGAGCTGTAGGTAACATGGTCTGTAGGTAGTCATGTCTTCCAGGGGGTGAGGGAAGGTCCTGTTAAACAGATCATGGAAATATTGCTCGAGTTCCGTTCCGAAAAAGTTTTGATCTTATTTTAAAAATCTGGAGCTCAGTCTGGGCCTCAGTCAATGATACTGAAGGAATCGGTTAGAAACACTTGTCCCAAGCATTTCTGCTGTCATCTGACCTCATCAATCCCTCGCTCCATGCCAAGGCCCTCCTCCCAGGTCAGATGCCTCAGGTACTGCCCTCTAAAAGCCTCTCATTGTGTCAGACAAGTTCCTGGTGCCAGTGACCCTGGATCACCTGATGGCATTGCAGCCATTCTGGAGCTTCACTGTGATTCTGGAGAAGGAATCAACTGATTGACTCCAGAATCTTTAATACTCAGCTAACATCAGAATCTGTGGCCAGGAACATCACCAGAAAAGAGACACGTCCATAAGTAATGGTGCACTCTGAATCTGCATTCAGCATTTCCAGGTTAAATCGTTTAACTAGCAGTGGAATTAGAAAATGCCGAGAGATGTCTCGTTACAATCCAGTGATTCTGATCTGTTTTTTCCTTCTTCTTCCAGACATACATGGTTGGTGTCAGGATGAGCAAGAGGAAATTTCCATCAAATTACCCACAGACTAAAGGATGAGTAACAAAAGCACAAAGAACAAGTGCATCACGACACACAACAAGCAGCACATCCTGCCCCAAACCAACTCAAAATACTACAAAGGAGGGAGCCGTGTCCCTGAAATTCTCCTCACCCCATCCCTCTGTGTCCCATCCATTTCTCAGTGCCAACTCCACATCTGTTCATTTGTTGGTTTAATTTGACGGCCAACAACAACCCAGCCACTGGTCCATCTAGACACACCTCCGATGGCTGGAGATGGTGTGAAACCGACTCTCTCTCCCTTCTGGTTTATTTCCCATCCCCACCAGGTCTATCATCCCCATCAGCTCCTCCTAGATTTACTTTGACATCTATTTTTATTGTTGTTTGTGTTTATGTTTAAAGATACAGCACTGAAACAGGCCCTTCGGCCCATCGAGTCTGTGCCGACCATCAACCACCCATTTATACTAATCCTACACTAATCCCATATTCCTACCACATCCCCACCTGTCCCTATATTTCCCTACCACCTACCTATACTAGGGGCAATTTATAATGGCCAATTTACCTATCAACCTGCAAGTCTTTTGGCTTGTGGGAGGAAACCGGAGCACCTGGAGGAAACCCACGCAGACACAGGGAGAACTTGCAAACTCCACACAGGCAGTACCCAGAATTGAACCCGGGTCGCTGGAGCTGTGAGGCTGCAGTGCTAATCACTGCGCCACTGTGCCGCCCAAATTGGGAAATTTGCCCCACACCCTCTTCCCCATCTTAGCCCCCAGGCTGGACCTTCACGTCCGGCCCTCATGTCCCCGCATCGGCATCGAGCAGTAACCCTGCTCCAACTCCAGGCTCAGTTTGATATTGCTCAGGACTAACTGCACTGGCACTGGCTAGGACCCAGTCCGTACAGTCAGCTCTGACCAATATCGGCTGGAGCTCCACCTTGGGACTGAAGTTGAAGGTCTCGAGGGGGGAACGCTCTGGTTGTTGCCTCGATTGTGTCGAGTGGGACCGGCTGGTTCAGGCCACTCGCCTGCCAGTTGCTGCCATCCCCTCCGCACAATCGATTGAGGCCCCGGTACCAACTTGTACCGAGACCGCCCAGAATATGAGGAAGAGTCCTCCCCTGGCGCCAGCCGGCTCTGAGGAGTCCGTGCCGACTGGTGCCAGTATAAGACTGGTTCCCCCAAGCGCCACTAGCTAGTGTTGGTGGTCCTTCACCAGAGCCATCCTCTGGTGACACCAACCCAGCCCTGGGACATTGGTCTCCAGTTGGCAGCAGCTTATCTGGGGGACACCACCCTTGGGGGACTCGACCCCACTCAGGGTCACCTATGTTGGGGGTGATTGCAACTTTGGTGAGAGCAGTCGCAGGTCTCTGTTCACTTTTTATAGATCTGTGTCTGCCTCCTCACCTCTGTGGACTCACCTTCAGCCACTCCCTGCAATTCCTAAGGGGTATCTAGGTTCCAAGGGCTCTCTCACACAGGGAGGGTATGTGTGCCTCACTGGCACCTCTCCCGAGTGGCAGGGGAACATGTGTCGAGGGTTTATCTCCATTGGCCCTCGTGTTCATGAGCTCGTAGCTAATCCAGCCGCCCTCGACTCTGTTCCCCGAGATTTACTATTATCAACCTTCCCTGTCGGTTGAGCCCTTGGAAGCTTCCTGGAGGCATCCGGCCTCGGAAGCCCAGTTGGGAGCCTGAGTCGGACCACGACCTCCAGTCGTTTAGGCTTTCATGTATTTAACACGAGGGTGACCTTGAGTCTGAAACTGTGGCTTCCGGAAGTCCCTTCACTTGGGGGTTTGAGTCCATGCTTGGGGTTTTGCAAAAGGCGACAAGCATCGACCTTTGCTGGATTCTTTTTCCCTTGATAAGCGTCCTCCGGTTAAGGCCAAGTTAGACAGTATCCATAGGACCTCCAGCACCCTGCTTCACACCTTGCAGTTTACTGGTATCTGGTCAACTGTAGTCGTGAAGGTATCAGAAGGAAAGTTATCGCCTGGTTCCACCCACAAGTGGGATCTGGCGCAGCTTCCTGCAGGGTTTGGCACATCTCCCCCAATTCCCTACCACCATATCCACTGGGGGGCGGCCTCACCGGCAGGTGAGTGGGTACGGAGTGGGGACCACCTACAGAGAACATCGACTGCAGCAGCTGGCTGTGTGGATGCCCTCATTGTAGGAGCAGAGTCTATCGCCCAGTGGATCTTGCATCACCGATTAGTATGGCCAAGCACCTTGGGCTTTCTTCAGGTACTGTAAATGCCCCTTGGTGCCGAGGCCTTCTTTGGTGAGCAAGTGGAGGAGCTGCTGCGGCAGAACCTTCAGGCATTCCCCAATTGGCATTTAAGACGTGGACACTGCTCACTCTAGAACTTAGTCTGTAGGCCCCTTCCATCAACCCACCAATACACTCACAGTCACCAATCCACTCACCTCCAACAGCCTTTCCCAGGCTGTATCCGGAACGGAATGTCCTTTGTACCATGCTAGCTCCCTGCATTGCAGATTAGGACCTGGAATTCAGGCAGCTCGCAACACTTCATCTTTGATACCCTGTCCGGCTGCAAACCCCCCAAGCAGTGATCCTGCCTTTGCCAGTTGGAAGGGGGGGGATCACTCTTGGGTTAAAAAGACCAGAAGTAGTGAGTATCCTCTGAATTGGCAGCTTGAGCCTCCATGTTTCTCACAATGTGGTTTGCTTTGATGCTCAGAGGAACCATCTACCAGTGGCCATTCTGGCAGGTGACACCATGGTCTTTTAGTATTGGGACTGAGAATCAGGGATAGTTCTCCAGAAGAGAACTGTTGGGGAGATTTCTCCAGGTGAAACTTCTGGATAACTATCCCCACTGCCAGTAATGTTTCCACAGCTCGCCTTTGTCACAGCATCTGAACTCGAGCTGATGCTCTTGGGGAACACTGTCTTCTCCAGGTTCTTCAGCTAATGCTTTGACAAATGGGTGATGTTGGAGGAGGTCACATTCAGGATGAATGGGCTTCCAGGCCAGTGGGCGTGCTTGAGCTCACTTGGCATTTCAACAGGCTCGGTCAGGGTGTGAACGGTATATTAGGACAGTGTGCACTTTCAGACTCGGGACGGCGGGGTAAGTCAGTGTGTCTGCAGACAGACAATATGACAGTAGTCCAGTATGTCTACAGGGTGGGACTCCCTCCTGGGTCCCTCTGTCAAGGAGATACGTTGCTTCCCATTGGTGCTTGTAGGACGGGGTGACACTTTTGCTGCCACATTTGGCCGGGGTGAACAACACAACAGTCGACACACTCAGCTGCTGTGTGTAGTTCACCTTCCGAGTGGATGATCCACACTGAGGTAGTCCAGAATATCTTCAGGACTTGGCGGGGGGGTGGGTTTACCAGATCGATCGACTTGCTCGTATCACCGGACAATCCCCAATCTGCTGGGGGACCTCAGGCAGTCATGGTGGAGGCTGGACTGTCTGTGGTTCTTTGGTTTCGAGATTCTGTTGCTCAGGGTAGCCTGATCTCCAGGATGCTCGGGAAATTTACAGCAGATGGTGGTTCTGGTTAACCCTTCATTGACCTCACACACCGTCCTCCTTCTACATCCTGGTGTTGAATACTGCCGGTCTGATTTCAGGAGCCCACGGAGAAAGCCAAGTTATTTGGAGATTAAAGACGACCCTACTTTTAGTAAGGGAAACATCAGTTTTCATTCCAGCGTCCTCCACACACGGCTGGACACTGTCCAACTGGTGCTCAGGGTGAGAAGGGTTGAACCTGCATGGGAACAGACTCCGGCTCCCAGGACAAGTTGATGAAAGTGTGTGTTATTCGTGGGAGTCAGCGCCAGAACCAAACAGTAAGCTGAAGGAGATTTGGGTCTTTCCAGCTTCTGATTGACGGTCTGGCTGTTCAGATGGAATGCCCATCAGATTAGGGTATAGCAGCAATGTGACACTCATGGTTGTGATGCTCACTTTTATCATGTCTGTCCTTGGTCTCTTTAGCCCCTGTTCACATACAGGCCCCTCCACCCTCCTCGTCCTCAGCACTACTTGGTTCGTCAGCAGCAGTGCGTCCAGAATGTCTGAATGATGATCAGCGCCCTTGGAAGCTGATCCTTTGCAAGCTGCTCCCTTGTAAGGTTCTCTTCATTTTCCGAGTGACGAGGCTTTTTCCACCCACCTGGGTGCCCCTTGGGAATTGGAGGGGGTGTTTGGTATGTAGTTTCCTCGTTCTGGGTTGTCTTTGGGTGTCAACAGCTGAGTTCTGGGGTGTGCTAAAATTGAACACAGCACGGGAGCTGGGGAGGGACGGAGGGAGGAGAAAAGCATGTGGGCGTGCCCTCGACGGATAAGGCATTGAAAAAATGGCTTAAAAAGGAGGTCACGCCTTACCAAGTTTTCCCCAGGGAAATTGTGCCGATGCATCCCGATAATTAGATCCACATTCCCCCCCATTTGGCCGTCAATATTTCAGAGCTGATGTTCCATCCAAACATTGCTGGCTATGTAACTCAGTTCCAATCCACTGAGAGCCCAGCACAGACTAAAGGAATGGCATCAGTTCCCAACAAATTCAAAGATGTCACAGTTCGCAGGGAAGTGGGAACCCTGGACATGCTAATACAGAGCTAGAGTGCAGATGGTTGGAGACTAAGCTCTGAGGCAGTGTGTTCAGATGGTGTCTGGGAAAGCTATTGTCTTGGAAAGCAGTGGCTGAAGAGGGCTAGAGTGATCTCCTGGACTCGTTTCGATCGCCTCAGGGGGTCGGAGAGGAATTTCCCAGATTTTTTTCCCAAATTGGCCTGGGTTTTTATGTCTGGTTTTTCGCCTCTCTCAGGAGATCACAGGGTCGAGGGTGGGGTGGGGAGTCAATCTGTGTTGTGATGAGAAGGCATCGCAGTTGTGTGGGACGTGCTGGACGGAGCAGACAGGAACCTATCCATCCGTCAATTCTCTATCAAGTCACGTTAATTCAACGACTTCAATGTGAAATCTGGAAATAAACGTGGATTCAAATTGGACAAACTTTTTGTGTTTTTTTCTGATTTGTGCGCGGGCTAGAATAAGGACCAGAAAAGCGAAGAAAAGAAGAGTTCTCTTCATCTTCAGTTTGTTTTATTCATTCATGGGATGCGGGCGTTGCTGGCGAGGCCAGCACTTATTGCCCATCCCTTCTTGAAGAAAGCTGTGTGGTTTGTGAGGCTATTTCAGAGGGCTGCTTAGAGTCAACCAGGATGGCAGATTTCCTTCCCTGAAGGACATTAGTGAGCCAGATGGGTTGCTACAACAATCCCCTACTTTCATGCACACCATCACTGATACAAGATTTTTAATTCCAAATTCTGATTTGATTAACTGAATTTCAATTGCCCAGCTGTCTTGGTGGGATTTGAACTTGTGTCTCTGGATTACTAGTCCAGTGATATGACCACGATGCCAGTCTATTGCTCTTAGACAGAGCTGCTGATTGGGTGAACTCTCTGAGCCACTTACCAGGTACGACCTGAACTGAATCCCCAGTCAGCCACACAAACGTACAGAAAGACTATCAGATCCATCGAGCTCGCTCCATCCAGTAGACAGTAGAACCTCACGCTCTCCCATCCCTCCTTACAAATTAATGTAATCTCTTGGAATGGAAAGGACCCTCGCCAATTCAGGAAAATCCTCTGGGCAGCTGCTCTGTCAACACCCTGAGGCTCCAGGAGGACACATCATAATCTAACCTGGCCACTAACTCCATGTAACTCACAATGTCCTCTCAGGAACTTAGCCAGTTCCTCCTTTAAAGGTCTCTCTGTTACACGTGTTTGTTCCAGAGGGTGACGAGCCTGTGACAAGTGATGGAGTGGTACAGCACAGAAGACCATTCGGCCCATCGTGCCTGTGACAGATCTTGACTGGAGCCGCACACCCAGTCAGTCCCACCTGACCCAAAACTTGCCCAAATACAAACTGGTGGGAAGGAAAGAGACATACACTAAATACATGGAGAGCAGGGGACAGCAAGACAAGGGCAAATACAAAGATTAGAAGGAAGGTTAAAAAAACAATGAGGACAAAGGAAATGTGAAATTAAATTGTCAAGGAATATAAAACAAAAGAGTAAAATATTTTACACACACATAAATAAAACAACTGGAAATCTCGATGGGAATTGATGTTACGGGGGGTTGGGCTAGGGTTGGGGCTGGGGTCGGGCCGTTGGTTTTGGGGTTAGATTTGAGGGTCCTGGATGGGTCTGGGGTGGGGGTTACATGAGTGTTGTGGGGATTTGGGTTAGGGCTAGGGCTGGGGCTGGGGTTGGGGCCTTGAGCCTCGGGGCAGGGCCTTATGTTTAGGACTTTGGGTTCAGGGTTAGGGGATTTAGGGTTAGGGCTGGGTCTGGAGGGCAAGGGCCACCCCGGGTCAGTCACGGTCGCAGGCTCGGTTCAGGCATCCGGGACAGCCTCAGGGTTTGGTTACCTTAAGTTAGGGCTTGGGTTACGTGTTGAAGTTAGGTCTCGGGTTAGGCTTAGGGTTACGTGTTGGAGTTGGAGTTGGGGCTGTGGTCGGGGCATTAGGCTTTGGGGTGAAGCCTTAGGGTTGGGTCTGGATCCAGGGGAAAGAGTTACATTGACGTTATGGGGGGTTGAGGCTGGGGTCGGGACCTTGGGCCTATGGGTGGGGCCTTAGGTTTAGGTCTTTGTGTTTAAGGTTAGGGGGCGTCAGGGTTGGGGCTGGGTCTGGGGAGCGAGGGCCACAGCGGGTCAGTCACGGTCGCAGGCGCGGATCAGGCATCCGGGCCAGCCTCAGGGTTTGGTTACATTAAGTTCGAGGTTAGCATTGGGGTATTTGGGCAATAGGGGTTTGTCCAGGGTTCTGCCATAGTATGTGTAAATCTAGTTCTTAAAGTGTTCCCTGTTTCCCCGATATATAAAATGTGACACTGTTTACATCGAATTGCATGGACTACATTTTGTTGCTCGCATGTAATTCTTTGCTTTATTAAAGCGGTTTTTCCTGTGTTCTCGTTTTGTAAGATTTTTAAGACCTTTAGGTGTTTACATGTTCCACATTGTCTGTCACCGCAATTTGGTACGGCTTGTGCCTTTACGATACTGGTGACCAAGAGGTCTTTTAGGATTTTGCCTCTTTTGAAAGCTGATGTTATGCTATATTGGCTCAGTGAGTTAACATCCCCTTTTAACTTTTCAAAATGGTTTCTCACTACCCTATTTATCTGTTGAGTTGTTGCGCCGTATGTTGTAACAAGTGGTAGTCTTGTAGTTGGCCTATACCGTGGCTGTGGGTTCTCCATCTCCCTCAGGAAATTGGACTTGATATGTCTGAGGAATCTCTTTGTGTACCCCCTCCGTCTCAGTGCGGTGAAAAGGGTGGTGACCGCTTTGTTGAAATCTTCTAGTTTTGTGGATATGCGGTGGAACCGCATGAGTTGTGACTTTACCAGTCCCCTAAAGGTGTGCCTGGGATGATGGCTTTTAGTGTGCAGGAGTGTATGTGTGTCAGTTACTTTGAAGAATACCTTTGTTGCTAATTTGTGACTGTTGTTCTCTAGTGGCAACTGAAAAACTGTAGTGTCGAGAAAGTCAATGCTTTCCTTGTGTGTTGTGGCTTTAATTTTAATGGAGGGGTGATGATTATTGAGAGTGTTGATGAAATCTTCTAATTCTGATTCTGTGTGGGTCCAAACCCCCCATATATCATCCAAGTACCTATAATAGCACATTGGGCGCTTGGGACACTTTTTGAAGACACTCTCCTCCCAGTCTGCCATGTAAATGTTTGCATCGGCCGGGGCAAACTTTTTGCGCATAGCTGTGCCCTTAATTTGGAGGTAAGATGCCCCATCGAATTCAAAGTCATTTTTTGTTAAACCCAGATGTAGTAGCTGAATTATAGCTTCATCTGGTCTTTTAGGGTGGGGAAATTTAGCGAGGGCATTTTTAACTGCCTGTATACCTCTGTTTGTTTCTATATTTGTATATAGGCTTTCGATGTCCATGGTAAAAAGAAGGGCATTAGGGGGTACGGTCAACGAGTTAACTATTTCTGTGAAGTGATATGTGTCCTTGATATAACTGGGATGTTTCTGGGCCAAGGGGTTCAGGAATGAATCAATGTATTCAGCTACCCTGTAGGATTCACTGCCACAGTCTGACACAATGGGTCTTCCTGGTGGTATCTCCCCTGGAATTGTCCATTTATCTGGATGTTTATGTATTTTGGGCAGTATGTAAAACTTTCTGGGCCGCGGTTGTTCCCCTCTCAGGTATTCAACCTGTTTCCGTTTAATAAATTTACACTTATGGAGTCGTTCTAATATATTGTCAATCTCTTTTTGTGTTTCCTGAAAGATGGGTTTTGTTAATTTAATGTAGTGGTCCGTGTTATTTAATTGTCTGTGTGCTTCAAACAGGTACTGTTGTTTGTCCATGAGAACTATACTACTGCCCTTATCTGCTGGTTTTATAATGATGTTCGGGTTAGTTTTTAATTCCCTAATCGCCTGCCTTTCTCTTCTGGTGAGATTCTGTTTATCTTTTAATATGGGGATTTTTTCTATTTCCTTTTGAGTTACTCTCATAAAATTTACTATCTCTGGGTGTATTTCAGTGTCTTCTGGGGTCCAGTCCGATGACGGCATGAAGGGTTGTTTGTCTGTAATCGAGTCCCTAAAGTAATCTGTGAGTTTAATTCTTCTGTAAAAGCTTTCTAAGTCATTCTGAATCTGCTTTTTACATGGCTTTGTGACCGGCACAAATGTAAGACCCTTGTTTAGGACCCCTTTCTGTGTTTCTGTAGGGGTAAAGAGTTTGGAAATATTGACAATAGTTTCTCCTAAGTTAAGGCACCGCTTTTCTAGGGTTGCAGTACTATTTAGTTTAAATGTTTCATCCATTTATTGATCATGATCAGTGCCGTGTTCTCCGTCCAGTGAATGTGATCCCTGCTTACCCTGAAGGACCTGGCAGCTATGGCTGGTATGTAAGATTGGGTTTTAATGAATTGATTTAACTGACGGATTGTATCCTTTTCCCCTTCTGGGAGTGATTGGCTGAAATTTATTTCGGGCACCCAAATCTGTGCATTAGGGAATTTAGTTTTAGCCACTTTTAGGAGAATTTGTAGTTGCTTAATTGCAGTCAGTGGTCTTTGCGTGCGGTGGTTAATGCCAATTGCCAGCACCACTTTCTTAATTTCTGGGGAAGGTTGTAACTTGTTTAGGACAGCCGTGGCATGAATGAATTTAGCTCCTGGAAAGCTGTCAATTTGTGTGATTGGGTTTGGGCAGCTTTTTATTTGGGAGAGATTAGAGTCCCCCATGATCAAGATTGGTTTAACAGGTTTGAGTTGCCAATTTCTGTTTTTCTGGCAAGTATTAGGATACCTTGTCACTGGCTGTGGATTGTCCCTATCAGTGTCAGATTCAGAATGGTCGTCACTCTGTCCTTGTAGCGGGGGTGAGCGTGTCGTCACCGTCTCGGGGTCCACCCTGACAGGCGCAGGGCCTGCGGATGCAGTCACAGAATTTGTCTGTGAGGTCGAGGATGTCGCCTGAGTTCGGCTCCTGCTTTGCCTCTGTGGTGGGGGTGTCCCTGTAGCCCTAGGGTGTACACTCGTAGGGGAGGGGTTCATCTGTCCAGTGGAGGGGGCCGTTGTGGAAGTCGAGGCTGTCGGCTCATTCCGGCCTTCTCTCTGTCTTTGCGGGAGGGGTTCACGTACCACTGTAATGTCGGGGTACCAATTAACTAAGGGGGTTGGCAGTGGAGTTGGAGAGGTTGGCCTGGTTTGGTCCTGTCTCTGTGGCACGGGCTGTTCTTCTACCACGGTCTGAGGGAAGCAATGTGTGGGGGAGCGACTCGTCGATGGTCTGGGGGGGTGGGGAGGGGGATGGCTCGGTCTGGTGGAGGTTGGGACTCGGTGTGTGCGATTAGTCATAGTCCGGTTCGGTATAGCCAGCTGTCGGTCGTTCCCCTCGCTCTGCCGAGGCCTTTGAGGCTCGGACTCTTGGGAAGCAGGCATGATGTCGAGGTTCAAGGTGGTGGCCACATTGGAGGTCCGGGTACCCGGTCTATGGGGCAAGGCAGTCCTGGTCTGTGGGCTGACTTGCTGTCCTGTGTTTTTCCGTGTGGCCAGATGCCGGATGTGTTTTCTTACCACATCCATTGTTTGAGCTTTGAATCTGTTCTTAAGATTCTTTTTATTCCAATTTATTGCTTTGGCAATGGCTTCCTGGAGCCGGTCAGTAATTTCTGTTGTTTGCCAGTCATCATCCAATTTCTTAAGGTTAATTTGGTAATGCTCAATTCGAATTTGTCTTGTTTGTTTTGCCCAGTTTTCTGAATTTAAAGCCAATTTTCTCAGCGTTTCCCGTGATGGGTTTGCTGGCTTTATAAAAAATGTTAATTTATCTGATTGTCTTATAATGCCTTTAGGAGGCTCCCTTTGGCTCTCTAGTAACACTAAATGGTGAATCGTCTGGGCTATTTTATAAATTAATCTAACCGTTGTAGCAAAACTATCTCTAATTAAATTACCTCTACCTACTGGAACCGTGTGTGCGTAATTCCTGCGTGGTGGGAAAGGCCCACGTTTTCTTTGTGTATTCCGTTGCATTGTCTGGGTGTAAAATGTGCAAGAAAAGTTACTGTGGGATGTCCCCTCGGAACAATACTCTACCGCACTAAGGTTCTCCGGTGTCCCGAAGTCCCTCTGCCCGGTCGCTCCTTCTCTCTCTCCGTCTCCAGGGAGGTTCTCCGGCGTCCCGAAGTCCCTCTACCTGGTCGCTCCTTCTCTCTCTCCTTCTCCGGGAAGGTTCTCCGGTTTCCCGAAGTCCCTCTACCCGGTCACTCCCTCTCTCTCTCTCTCTCTCTCTCCTTCTCCAGGAAGGTTCTCCAGTTTCCCAAAGTCCCTCTACCCAGTCGCTCCTTCTCTCTCCCTTTCTCTCTCTCTCCAACCTGCGGAAAAAAAAATCTCTTTGACTCAATGAGTGTTCCGGCTAGGAATAGTATTTCCCGACGTTTCGCTGTTCACTCCAGCTTCATCAGGGGAAAATGGACGATTTGTTTCAGAATCTGTTGGATAAAGGTGAGTGAGCTGGCCGACCCCTCCCATCTTAGAACATAAAAACATAAGAACTAGGAGCAGGAGTAGGCCGTCCGGCCCCTCGAGCCTGCTCCGCCTTTCAATAAGATCATGGCTGATCTTTTCGTGGACTCAGATCCACTTACCCGCTCTCTCACCATATCCCTTAATTCCTTTATTGTTCAAAAGGGTTTCTACCTTAGCTTTAAAGACGTTTACTGAAGTAGCGTCAACTACTTCACTGGGCAAGGAATTCCATAGATTAACAACCCTCTGGGTGAAGAAGTTCCTTCTTAATTCAGTCCTAAATCTGCTCCCTCTAATCTTGAGGCTATGCCCTCTTGTCCTAGCTTCACCTGCCAGTGGAAACATCCTCTCTACTTGTATCTTATCTATTCCCTTCATAATTTTATGTGTTTCTATAAGATCCCCCCTCATTCTTCTGAATTCCAATGAATATAATCCCAATCTACTCAGTCTCTCCTCATAAGCCAACCCCCTCAACTCCGGAATCAACCTAGTGAACCTCCTCTGCATCCTCTCCAGTGCCAGTACATCCTTTCTCAAGTAAGGAAACCAAAACTGCACACAGTACTCCAGGTGCGGCCTCACCAGTACCTTATACAGCTGCAACATAACCTCTCAGCTTTTAAACTCAATCCCTTCAGCAATGAAGGACAAAATTCCATTTGCCTTCCTAATTACTTGCTGTACCTGCAGACCAACCTTCTGCCATTCATGCACAAGGACACCCAGGTCCCTCTGCATAGCAGCATGCTGCAACTTTTTACCATTCAAGTAATAATCCTTTTTACTGTTACTCCTACCGAAATGAATGACTTCACATTTATTAACATTGTATTCCATCTACCAGACCTTTGCCCACTCACTCAATGTATCTCTGTTCCTCTGCAAAGTTTCACAGTCATCAAGTTGAATGTGATTGGTTGGAAAAGTCTCCTTGTCCTGAAACAATTGGGCTGTTTTATAAAAATTTAATTGACCCAATGGGAAGTGTGGTCTGTGCATTGAGCCCCTGCAAAAAAACACCCTGGTTACCATGGTAGCAGAGCCCCACCACGTTGGGTTTACCTTGTGCTCCACAACCTCTGCAAAAAAAACCTAGACCTGAAACAAAGGGGAACAATTAGGCTGCTTTTAAATTTAATTTTAATTGACCCACTGGGTTTGAAACAATTGCACCTTTTTTAAGTTTTTAAAGTTTAAATTTAAATGGTCCCATGGGAAGCCCGATCTGTGCATTTGTGGCCCTGCAAAATAACCTGTTTGCCGTGGTAACAGAGCCCTACCCCATGCTGGGTCACCCCAAGTCCATCAAAAGCAAACAAACAGTAAAATCACCCAGTCCTGGGACATTAATGGGTTGCTTTAGCTCCCCAGCGCCACTGTGTGGTAGGTCTTTGTAACAGCAATACATTTATATTCTAAATTTAAAATGCAGAAGGAGGGATTTAATGATAATTAATATTAACCCGCCTATCTAAGAGGGGGGATTTAATTATAATTAAAACTGACCTGCCTATCTAAGAGGTCTGTAACCCTACCCCCATTACACTCAGGTGTTAATTTAAAACTTTGGTTTATTTGTTAAATAATTATTTGGGAATGGAATGGGAATTGGATGTATTCCTGGGGGTGAAGGGCCCGCAAGTTTGGTATTGGGGTGTGAGCTTAGGCACGACTGTTCCCCAGTAGAGACCCTGGCAGCACAGGCCAGATGGCCTTGAAAGTGCAGAATTTAATTTTCTTATGTCTTGTTTAATGGCACGCGCCATTTCTGTGTATCGACCAGCTGAACTTGGATTCTGTTGCCTGTAAGGCATTTATTTTTTGGCACTGCTTGGACAGTCACAACGGACGGCGTGTCACTTTAAAGTTAGGGTCGGGTGAACGGGCAGTAGGGGTGGGAAAGCCTCCCCTCTTGTGTTTATATACTCATTTCTTGAGTTTAATTTCACAACAACTGCCACTTTTATTCGGCTCACGCCTTAAGTTAGTGTCCATCCATGTCCGCTTGCCTTTCCAGCTCGGATTATCAGTGGGATTGCAATGAAAAATCGCACGCGCCATTTCTGTGTTTCGACCAGCTGAATTTGGATTCTGTTGCCTGTAAGGCATTTATTTTTTGGCACTGCTTGGACAGTCACAACGGACGGGGGGGTTTTAGGGTTAAGTTTCGGGTTGGAGGCGGGTTAGAGTTACGGCTAGGGTTACGTGTTGGAGTTGGGGCTGTGGTCCGGGCGTTAGGCTTTGGAGTTAAGCCTTAAGGTTGGGTCTGCATCTAGGGGCAAGAGTTACATTGATGCTATGGGGGGTTAGGCTAGGGTTGGGGCTGGGGTCGGGACGTTGGTTTTGGGGTTAGATTTTAGGGTCCTAGCTGGGTCTGGGGCGGGGGTTACATGAGTGTTGTGGGGATTGGGGTTAGGGCTAGGGCTAGGGCTGGGGTTGGGGTCTTGGGCCTAAGGGCAGGGCCTTCGGTTTAGGTCTTTGGGTTCAGGGGTAGGGGGCATTAGGGCCTTGGGTTGTTGCGCGGTATGTTGTAACAAGTGGTAGTCTTGTAGTTGGCCTATCCCGTGGCTGTGGATTCTCCATTTCCCTCAGGAAGTTGGACTTGATATGTCTGAGGAATCTTTTTGTGTCGGGGTTTAACTTCACCACAACCTCCAGCTGTGACAGCGCTATCAACTGAGCCACAGCTGACATTAAAATAAAGTGCAAAAATATTGGATGATTTGCTGAAAATTGTGCTCCACATGACACTAACAGCAGGTTAATGTAAATCATGCACAAACCACTCATTGGGGGAAACCAGGACTTGGGGCTCTCACTATAAGATAGTAACCAATAAATCCAATAAGGAATTCAAGAGAAACTCCTTTACCTGGGGAATGGTGAAAATGTAGAACTCATTATCATATTAGCAGTGGAAAAGAATAGAAAGCTATGCTGACAGGATTGGATGAAGAAGGGTGATTGGATGAAGAAGGGTGGGAGGAGGCTCATGTGGAGCATAAATACTGGCATGGATTGTTATTTTAAAATATCATTCATTGAGCATCACTGGCAAGGCCAGTATTTATTACCCATCCCGAAGTGCCCTCGAGAAGCTGGTGGCGAGCCAACTTCCTGAATACAGCTGAGAGGTTTGTGAGGCTAATTCAGAAGACATTGAAGAGTCAATCACATAACTTTGGTTCTGGAGTCACAGAGAGACCAGACTGAGTAAGAACGGTAGATTTTCTTATCGAAAGGGCATGAGTGAACCAGATGGTTTTTTTTGTGACAATCATAGTCACTATTGCTGATAATTCAAAATGTATTTAATTAACAGAATTTTGAACTCCCCAGTGGTCACGGTGGGATTTGAACTGACAATTTCCAATCATTAGTCCAGGCATTCTGGGTTACTTTCAGCAGTAGGCTACCATACCCATATTCTGACCAAATGGCCTGTTTACGTGCAGCAAATTCGATGGAAAAATCACAATCAGAATTCAAACTGTGTTAAAATACCGCTACGTAGAATGTTTGGATTGAGATACAATGATGAACAGTCACTTATACAGTTTCTATATATCGTGTAGGTATGTCGTAAAACTACGGACACATGTCGGAGCGTTACTGAATGCATCATTTATCTGGGAGGTGGTTTCCATCGAATAATGTTCCAGAATAAACTATTCCATGCTGAGGGGATAATCATGTTTCTTAGTATCACACAGACTGGCTAAAGAGAGCAGTGAAGCTCCTCGCAGGTTTTGCAGAACACCAGAGCTTTGCGTATCGTTCATGGTCGAGGATGGAGAATGTAGCCTCACACCCACAGCACATGTAAGATCAGGCTGGTTGGGTAAAACCTGCAGAGTTCAGTTGCGAGTAACTGTACTACTTTCTTCTGTTCCTTTCCGCCCAGCTGTCCTGTGGCTCTGCGAAAATGTACTGAGGTCGCAAAACCCGTGGGAAATGCCTCAGCTGTAGAAACCCACAGGCAACGCCAGCTAACTGGATGATACATGGATGATAGTAGAATGAAGGGTATGTAGGTAGTTTGATCTTAGAGTAGCTTAAAGGGTCGGCACAACATCGTGGGCCGAAGGGCCTGTACTGTGCTGTACTGTTCTATGTTCTATGTTCTAACTGTTAGCATGTCACAAGAGGATAACACTGAGGACTGTTGGGGATTCAGCATCTGGTGGCTAAATTGGTCTCCACTTTAACAGATGAGGCTTTGAAAGGAAAAAGCAATTTTGAGATTGTTTTCAATGAATGCCGTAAAGAGCACAGTAAGGCTCCTTTCTGTTAGTTCCCTGCATTTTATTTGTGACCGTTGTCGGGGATGTGCCCAGATGTAACGGCAGTTTTCCCACCACTGAGAAAATGGCACCTGATTAGTCAGATATCTTACTTGATTTTGGAGCTGAAGGCACTTGTCAAACACACTCACGAGAATACAGGACATGACCAATTCTTCCTGATGGTACCGAGCCTCTCACATTGACTGCCCATATTGCGGTGGGACCATTGCCCACTTTAGCGAACGGAGACAGATGTGAAAGCCTTGTGGTTCAAGTGCTACCTCTGTAATCTCGTCCAGCCCCACAACTCTCCAAGATAACCTTGATCCTCCAATTTTAGCTATTACATCTTAAATAATAGCTTCCAACATTTTCCCTCAGACAGATGTTAAGCTAACTGGCCTGTAGTTTCCTGCTTTCTGTCTCCCTCCTTGCAACCCAGGCAATGGTGAAAGAGGAGGTATTCAGACACTGGAGGGGTTTAAAATTGATAAAGAAGATATATTATATAGGCTGTCTGTACTGAAAGTGGATAAAACACCAGGACCGGATGAGATGCATCCATGGATACTGAGGGATGTGAGGGTGGAAATTGCAAAGGCACTGGCCATAATGTTTCACTTTTCCTTCGATTTGGGGGTGGTGCCAGAGGACTGGAGAATTGTTCAAAAAAGGGTGTAAAGATAAGCCCAGCAACTACAGGCCAGTCAGGTGGGGAAATTGCTAAAAAGAATAATTACCAGTCACTTGGACAAATGTGGGTTAATTAAGGAAAGCCAGCATGGACCGGGAAAATCATGTTTAACTAACTTGCTGGAGTTTTTTGAGGAGGCAACAGAGAGGGTTGATGAGGGCAATGCTGTTGATGTGGTGTACATGGATTACAAAAGGTGCTTGATACAGTGACACACAACAGACTTGTGAGCAAACCTACAGTTCGTGGAATAAAAGGGACGGTAGCAACATGGATACGAAATCGGCTGAGTGACAGGAAACAGAGTTGTGGTTAATGGATGGTTTTAGGCTGGAGGAAGGTTTGTGACGGAGTTTCCCAGGGGTCAGTGTTGGGAGCCTTGCTTTTCCTGATATATATTAATGACCGACACCCTGGTGTACAGGGCACAATTTCAAAGTCTGCAGATGATACGAAACCTGGAAGCATTGTGAACTGTGAGGAGGATAGTGTGGAACTTCGAAAGGACATGGATAGGTTGATGGAATGGGAAGATGAAGTTCAATGCAGAGAAATGTGAAGTGATTAATTTTGGGAGGAAAGACATGGAGAGACAACATAAAACAAAGGGTACAATTCTAAAGAGGCTGCAGGAGCAGAGGGACCTGCATGCATATGTGCATAAGTCATTGAAGGTAGCGGGACAGGTTGAGAGTGCAGTTAATAAAGCATACAGTATCCTGGGCTTTATTAATAGGGGCAGAGAGTACAAGAGCAAGGAGGTTATGTTAAACTTGTATAAGACACTAGTTCGGCCTCAGCTGGAGTGCTGCGTCCAGTTCTGGGCACCGTACTTTAGGGTATGTGTGAGGGCATTGGAGAGAGTACAGAAGAGATTCATCAGAATGGTTCCAGGGATGAGGAACTTCAGATTGGAGAAGTTCGGACAATTTTCCTTGCAGAAGAGAAGGCTGAGAGGTGATTTGATAGAGGTATTCAAACCATGTGTGGTCTGGACAGAGTAGATGGAGAGAAACTGTTCCCATTCCTGAAAGGATTGAGAATGAGAGGCACAGATTTCAAGGATTCGCTAAGAGAAGCAAAAGTGACACGGCGAAAAACTTTTTCACAAAGTGAGTGGTTCCGGTCTGGAACGCACTGCCTGAGAACGTGGTGGAGACAGGTTCAACTGACGCATACAAAACGGAATCAGACAATTATGTGAAAAGGAAGAATGTGCAGGGTTACCGGGAGAAGGCGGGGGAATGGAACTGAGCGAATTGCTCTTTCGGAGAGACCGTGCAGACACGATGGGCTGTGTGACCTCCTTCTGCACTGTAACAATTCTGTGATTCTGTGAGTTTTCAAAGATCTGGGATATGATACCACATAATAGACTCATGAATCAGGTCAGAGAATGAGGAGTCAGGGGACAAGTAGCAGAATAATTAGTTAGCCAATTGCAAGACAGACTGTCGGGGTAAAGGGTTGTAATTTGGAATGGCAGAAGGTGGGAAGTGATGTTCCACAAGAATCAGTGCTGTTCATAACGTATATGAATGCAGTTCACACCAAACAGGGAGGGAGGGAGGGGTGTCAACATCGTGCAAGACTGCGACACGGTGCAAGAAGCTATGAACAAACCTTCAGAATGGGCATATAATAGGCAAAAGAATTTCAACATGGATTATATTTTGGCAACAGCGTCATATGAATGTGTTAAGCATCTGCAATCTGGCTTATCAAAGAGTTTTCAAAGACAATTTGGTGTTTCCCCATGATAATTCCCATTCTCTCATGAAATATTTCACAAACAAAAAAATGATTCATGAGCAACTCAGACTGCAGTTCCAAAGAATAAAATTAAAGTTGTCAGCTTTGAACACACCCCAAACTTAACTGGCATTGGAAAACTAACGGATCCCAGAGACAGGTCAAGATCAGTGGATTACAGAGACTGGAAAAGTGTTAGTGCATTCTGAAATATCAAGTTATTGTAATCCAAGGAAACTCACAGGGTTTTGTAACACTCAGTTTGATCAAGGTGAGACTTGTTTAACTGGACGGGTCAAACCGTGACATCACAGAGCAAGTCTGACCCTCACACTGTCCATCACAGTGAGATCAGACATCGCAATCGGTTTGTAAACTGAGTTAATTTGAGGCAGGAGGCTGTACGAGCAGTTTGAGTGAAGGAAAGGGAGCTGCACTGACTGTAACTAACTGGCTGATCTGTCTCGGAGTGAATGTGGTCGGGGAGAAGATCTGAGCAGTTTTGTGATGGAGAAGACAGCGAGCTGAGAGAGGGAGGTAGGAAGAAAACCTTCACAAGATGGTGCGACTGACAGAGCCAGCTATTGGAGCAAATAGGTACGTTATCAATCCCTTCCATTCTTTGGAGCTGTAGGTAACATGGTCTGTAGGTAGTCATGTCTTCCAGGGGGTGAGGGAAGGGAGTGGTCCTGTTAAACAGATCATGGAAATATTGCTCGAGTTCCGTTCCGAAAAAGTTTTGATCTTATTTAAAACTGTAAAAAATCTGGAGCTCAGTCTGGGCCTCAGTCAATGATACTGAAGGAATCGGTTAGAAACACTTGTCCCAAGCATTTCTACTGTCCTCTGACCTCATCAATCCCTGGCTCCATGCCAAGGCCCTCCTCCCAGGTCAGGTGCCTCAGGTACTGCCCTCTAAAAGCCTCTCATTGTGTCAGACAAGCTCCTGGTGCCAGTGACCCTGGATCACCTGATGGCATTGCAGCCATTCTGGAGCTTCACTGTGATTCTGGAGAAGGAATCAACTGATTGATTCCAGAATCTTTAATACTCAGCTAACATCAGAATCTGTGGCCAGGAACATCACTAGAAAAGAGACACGTCCATAAGTAATGGTGCACTCTGAATCTGCATTCAGCATTTCCAGGTTAAATGGTTTAACTAGCAGTGGAATTAGAAAATGCCTAGAGATCTCTCGTTACAATCCAGTGATTCTGATCTGTTTTTTGCTTCTTCTTCCAGACATACATGGTTGGTGTCAGGATGAGCAAGAGGAAATTTCCATCAAATTACCCACAGACTAAAGGATGAGTAACAAAAGCACAAAGAACAAGTGCATCACGACACACAACAAGCAGCACATCCTGCCCCAAACCAACTCAAAATACTACAAAGGAGGGAGCCGTGTCCCTGAAATTCTCCTCACTCCATCCCTCTGTGTCCCATCCATTTCTCAGTGCCAACTCCACATCTGTTCATTTGTTGGTTTAATTTGACGGCCAACAACAACCCAGCCACTGGTCCATCTAGACACTCCTCCGATGGCTGGAGATGGTGTGAAACCGACTCTCTCTCCCTTCTGGTTTATTTCCTAAACCAACCAGGTCTATCATCCCCATCAGCTCCTCCTAGATTTACTTTGACATCTATTTTTATTGTTGTTTGTGTTTATGTTTAAAGATACAGCACTGAAAAAGGCCCTTCGGCCCACCGAGTCTGTGCCGACCATCAAATATACTAATCCTACACTAATCCCATATTCCTACCACATCCCCACCTGTCCCTATATTCCCCTACCACCTACCTATACTAGGGGCAATTTATAATGGCTAATTTACCTATCAACCTGCAAGTCTTTTGGCATGTGGGAGGAAACCGGAGCACCTGGAGGAAACCCACGCAGACACAGGGAGAACTTGCAAACTCCACACAGGCAGTACCCAGAATTGAACCCGGGTCGCTGGAGCTGTGAGGCTGCAGTGCTAACCACTGTGCCACTGTGCCGCCCAAATTGGGAAATTTGCCCCACACCCTCTTCCCCATCTTAGCCCCCAGGCTGGACCTTCACGTCCGGCCCTCATGTCCCCGCATTGGCATCGAGCAGTAACCCTGCTCCAACTCCAGGCTCAGTTTGATATTGCTCAGGACTAACTGCACTGGCACTGGCTAGGACCCAGTCCGTACAGTCAGCTCTGACCAATATCGGCTGGAGCTCCACCTTGGGACTGAAGTTGAAGGTCTCGAGGGGGGAACGCTCTGGTTGTTGCCTCGATTGTGTCGAGTGGGATCGGCTGGTTCAGGCCACTCGCCTGCCAGTTGCTGCCATCCCCTCCGCACAATCGATTGAGGCCCCGGTACCAACTTGTACCGAGACCTCCCAGAATATGAGGAAGAGTCCTCCCCTGGCGCCAGCCAGCTCTGAGGAGTCCGTGCCGACTGGTGCCAGTATAAGACTGGTTCCACCAAGCGCCACTAGCTAGTGTTGGTGGTCCTTCACCAGAGCCATCCTCTGGTGACACCAACCCAGCCCTGGGACATTGGTCTCCAGTTGGCAGCAGCTTATCTGGGGGACACCACCCTTGGGGGACTCGACCCCACTCAGGGTCACCTATGTTGGGGGTGATTGCCACTTTGGTGAGAGCAGTCGCAGGTCTCCGTTCACTTTTATAGATCTGTGTCTGCCTCCTCACCTCTGTGGACTCACCTTCAGCCACTCCCTGCAATTCTTTCGGGGTATCTAGGTTCCAAGGGCTCTCTCACACAGGGAGGGTACGTGTGCCTCACTGGCACCTCCCCCGAGTGGCAGGGGAACATGTCTCGAGGGTTTATCTCCATCGGCCCTCGTGTTCATGAGCTCGTAGCTAATCCAGCCGCCCTCGACTCTGTTCCCCGAGATTTACTATTATCAACCTTCCCTGTCGGTTGAGCCCTTGGAAGCTTCCTGGAGGCATCCGGCCTCGGAAGCCCAGTTGGGAGCCTGAGTCGGACCACGACCTCCAGTCGTTTAGGCTTTCATGTATTTAACACGAGGGTGACCTTGAGTCTGAAAGTGTGGCTTCCGGAAGTCCCTTCACTTGGGGGTTTGAGTCCATGCTTGGGGTTTTGCAAAAGGCCACAAGCATCGACCTTTGCTGGATTCTTTTTCCCTTGATAAGCGTCCTCCGGTTAAGGCCAAGTTAGACAGTATCCATAGGACCTCCAGCACCCTGCTTCACACCTTGCAGTTTACTGGTATCTGGTCAACTGTAGTCGTGAAGGTATCAGAAGGAAATTTATCACCTGGTTCCACCCACAAGTGGGATCTGGCGCAGCTTCCTGCAGGGTTTGGCACATCTCCCCCAATTCCCTACCACCATATCCACTGGGGGGCGGCCTCACCGGCAGGTGAGTGGGTACGGAGTGTTGACCACCTACAGAGAACATCGACTGCAGCAGCTGGCTGTGTGGATGCCCTCATTGTAGGAGCAGAGTCTATCGCCCAGTGGATCTTGCATCACCGATTAGTATGGCCAAGCACCTTGGGCTTTCTTCAGGTACTGCAGATGCCCCTTGGTGCCGAGGCCTTCTTTGGTGAGCAAGTGGAGGAGCTGCTGCGGCAGAACCTTCAGGCATTCCCCAATTGGCATTTAAGACGTGGACACTGCTCACTCTAGAACTTAGTCTGTAGGCCCCTTCCATCAACCCACCAATACACTCACTGTCACCAATACACTCACAGTCACCAATCCACTCACCTCCAACAGCCTTTCCCAGGCTGTATCCGGAACGGAATGTCCTTTGTACCATGCTAGCTCCCTGCATTGCAGATTCGGACCTGGAATTCAGGCAGCTCGCAACACTTCATCTTTGATACCCTGTCCGGCTGCACCCCCCCAAGCAGTGATCCTGCCTTTGCCAGTTGGAAGGGGGGGATCACTCTTGGGTTAAAGAGACCAGAAGTAGTGAGTATCCTCTGGATTGGCAGCTTGAGCCTCCATGTTTCTCACAATGTGGTTTGCTTTGATGCTCAGAGGAACCATCTACCAGTGGCCATTCTGGCAGGTGACACCATGGTCTTTTAGTATTGGGACTGAGAGTCAGGGATAGTTCTCCAGAAGAGAACTGTTGGGGAGATTTCTCCAGGTGAAACTTCTGGACAACTATCCCCACTGCCAGTAATGTTTCCACAGCTCGCCTTTGTCACAGCATCTGAACTCGAGCTGATGCTCTTGGGGACACTGTTTTCTCCAGGTTCTTCAGCTAATGCTTTGACAAATGGGTGATGTTGGGGGAGGTCACATTCAGGATGAATGGGCTTCCAGGCCAGTGGGCGTGCTTGAGCTCACTTGGCATTTCAACAGGCTCGGTCAGGGTGTGAACAGTATATTAGGACAGTGTGCACTTTCAGACTCGGGACGGCGGGGTAAGTCAGTGTGTCTGCAGACAGACAATATGACAGTAGTCCGGTATGTCTACAGGATGGGACTCCCTCCTGGGTCCCTCTGTCAAGGAGATACGTTGCTTCCCATTGGTGCTTGTAGGACGGGGTGGCACTTTTGCTGCCACTTTTGGCCGGGGTGAACAACACAACAGTCGACACACTCAGCTGCTGTGTGTAGTTCACCTTCCGAGTGGATGATCCACACTGAGGTGGTCCAGAATATCTTCAGGACTTGGCGGGGGGGGGGTGGGTTTACCAGATCGATCGACTTGCTCGTATCACCGGACAGTCCCCAATCTGCTGGGGGACCTCAGGCAGTCATGGTGGAGGCTGGACTGTCTGTGGTTCTTTCGTTTTGAGATTCTGTTGCTCAGGGTAGCCTGATCTCCAGGATGCTCGGGAAATTTACAGCAGATGGTGGTTCTGGTTAACCCTTCATTGACCTCACAAACCGTCCTCCTTCTACATCCTGGTGTTGAATACTGCCGGTCTGATTTCAGGAGCCCACGGAGAAAGCCAAGTTATTTGGAGATTAAAGACAACCCTACTTTTAGTAAGGGGAACATCAGTTTTCATTCCAGCGTCCTCCACACACGGCTGGACACTGTCCAACTGGTGCTCAGGGTTAGAAGGGTGGAACCTGCATGGGAACAGACTCCGGCTCCCAGGACAAGTTGATGAAAGTGAGTGTTATTCGTGGGAGCCAGCGCCAGAACCAAACAGTAAGCTGAAGGAGATTTGGGTCTTTCCAGCTTCTGATTGACGGTCTGGCTGTTCAGATGGAATGCCCATCAGATTAGGGTATAGCAGCAATGTGACACTCATGGTTGTGATGCTCACTTTTATCATGTCTGTCCTTGGTCTCTTTAGCCCCTGTTCACAGACAGGCCCCTCCACCCTCCTCGTCCTCAGCACTACTTGGTTCGTCAGCAGCAGTGCGTCTAGAATGTCTGAATGATGATCAGCGCCCTTGGAAGCTGATCCTTTGCAAGCTGCTCCCTTGTAAGGTTCTCTTCATTTTCCGAGTGACGAGGCTTTTTCCACCCACCTGGGTGCCCCTTGGGAATTGGAGGGGGTGTTTGGTATGTAGTTTCCTCGTTCTGGGTTGTCTTTGGGTGTCAACAAGCTGAGTTCTGGGGTGTGCTAAAATTGAACACAGCACGGGAGCCGGGGAGGGACGGAGGGAGGGGAAAAGCATGTGGGCGTGCCCTCCACGGATAAGGCATTGAAAAAATGGCTTAAAAAGGAGGTCACGCCTTATCAAGTTTTCCCCAGGGAAATTGTGCCGATGCATCCCGATAATTAGATCCACATTCCCCCCCATTTGGCCGTCAATATTTCAGAGCTGATGTTCCATCCAAACATTGCTGGTTCTGTAACTCAGTTCCAATCCACTGAGAGCCCAGCACAGACTAAAGGAATGGCATCAGTTCCCAACAAATTCAAAGATGTCACAGTTAGCAGGGAAGTGGGAACCCTGGACATGCTGGTACAGAGCTCGAGTGCAGACGGTTGGAGACTAAGCTCTGAGGCAGTGTGTTCAGATGGTGTCTGGGAAAGCTATTGTCTTGGAAAGCAGTGGCTGAAGAGGGCTAGAGTGATCTCCTGGACTCGTTTCGATCGCCTCAGGGGGTCGGAGAGGAATTTCCCAGATTTTTTTCCCAAATTGGCCTGGGTTTTTATGTCTGGTTTTTCGCCTCTCTCAGGAGATCACATGGTCGAGGGTGGGGTGGGGAGTCAATCTGCGTTGTGATGAGAAGGCATCGCAGTTGTGTGGGACGTGCTGGACGGAGCAGACAGGAACCTATCCATCCGTCAATTCTCTATCAAGTCACGTTAATTCAACGACTTCAATGTGAAATCTGGAAATAAACGTGGATTCAAATTGGACAAACTTTCTGTGTTTTTTTCTGATTTGTGCGCGGGCTAGAATAAGGACCAGAAAAGCGAAGAGAAGAGTTCTCTTCATCTTCAGTTTGTTTTATTCATTCACGGGATGCGGGCGTTGCTGGCGAGGCCAGCACTTATTGCCCATCCCTTCTTGAAGAAATCTGTGTGATTTGTGAGGCTATTTCAGAGGGCTGCTTAGTGTCAACCAGGATGGCAGATTTCCTTCCCTGAAGGACATTAGTGAGCCAGATGGGTTGCTCCAACAATCCCCTACTTTCATGAACACCATCACTGATACAAGATTTTTAATTCCAAATTCTGATTTGATTAACTGAATTTCAATTGCCCAGCTGTCTTGGTGGGATTTGAACTTGTGTCTCTGGATTACTAGTCCAGTAATATGACCACGATGCCAGTCTATTGCCCTTAGACAGAGCTGCTGATTGGGTGAACTCTCTGAGCCACTTACCAGGTACGACCTGAACTGAATCCCCAGTCAGCCACACAAACGTACATAAAGACTATCAGATCCATCGAGCTCGCCTCATCCAGTAGACAGTAGAACCTCACGCTCTCCCATCCCTCCTTACAAATTAATATAATCTCTTGGAATGGAAAGGACCCTCGCCAATTCAGGAAAATCCTCTGGGCAGCTGCTCTGTCAACACCCTGAGGCTCCAGGAGGACACATCATAATCTAACCTGGCCACTAACTCCATGTAACTCACAATGTCCTCTCAGGACCTTAGCCAGTTCCTCTTTTAAAGGTCTCTCTGTTACACGTGTTTGTTCCAGAGGGTGACGAGCCTGTGACAAGTGATGGAGTGGTACAGCACAGAAGACCATTCGGCCCATCGTGCCTGTGATAGATCTTGACTGGAGCCGCACACCCAGTCAGTCCCACCTGACCCAAAACTTGCCCAAATACAAACTGGTGGGAAGGATAGAGACATACACTAAATACATGGAGAGCAGGGGACAGCAAGACAAGGGCAAATACAAAGATTAGAAGGAAGGTTAAAAAAAAACCAATGAGGGCAAAGAGGAAGTGTGAAATTAAATTATCAAGGAATATAAAACAAAAGAGTTAAATATTTTACAGACACATAAATAAAACAACTGGAAATCTCGATGGGAATTGGGCCATTTAACGATGGACAGGATAATATGCCAACAACTTATACTTATATTACATAGTACAGCATCTCAAGGTGCTTCACAGGATATAAAGCCACAAAAGGAGATATTAGGGCAACTTCATTCTCCTGTGCAGTGAAAACTGCCCGTGTACCAGAACCTTGTTCAGCCGGTTCAGTTGTGAGATTGAATGGAGGGACAGGAAGCTGCAGGTCATCCATGTGAGAGAAGAGAAGCAGCAACGAGTACTTTTGAAAATTCAGTTCAGAGGGGGGAAAAAATCCACATCAGTCCTTTCTCAAGTCTTGTCTGCAAACATCATGTCCATTGAAGACAACAGTTCTCACACCCATGGGCTTTCACTCTGTTCTCAATGGTTTTTATTCTGCAAATTAACATGTCCACAGACACAGCAAAAAATAAGCATTACCCCAACTGATCTGTAAAAATATTTCAAAACTGCTTTTTGCTACACAAATTATACACTGTCCAGCATGACCTCATTTCAGCATCAGCAGAAACTCACTTCACCCTGGGTCTTCCTAGCTGCAGACTGAATCACCAGCTTCAGTTCCGCCTGATCCCTGATCCAGGTGAAAATGGAGACCAGTACGGGAAATGCTCCCCAAAAAAAACAGCACAGCAAAGGCGGAGCCATGGAAGAAACAGATTTCCAGGGTTTTCTAGCTCATGCACTCGGTAAAGACGCTGTGACACTGAACCATGCAAAGCCTGAAAAACCACTGGGTCTGTATGGGATAGTTAACGTGGTCTGGGGCAGCATTGTACAGCTGCAAAGAGGGAGGAGTGAAGGACAGGCGAGGACAGCATTGGGCTTGACTATCGAGGGGCCGAGTGGCCTACTCTTGCTCCAAATTCTGACATTTGTATAAGACAAGTCCTCTTAAACTAAAAAAAAGAGTTTACATCGAATTGCATAGACTATATTTTGTTGCTCGCATGTAATTCTTTGCTTTATTAAAGCAGTTTTTCCTGTGTTCTCGTTTTGTAAGATTTTTAAGACCTTTAGGTGTTTAAATGTTCCACATTGTCTGTCACCGCAATTTGGTACGACTTGTGCCTTTCCACTGCGAGTGACCAATAGATCCTTTAGGTTTTTGCCTCTTTTGAAAGCTGATGTTATGCTATATTGGCTCAGTGAGTTAACATCCCCTTTTAACTTTTCAAAATGGTTTCTCACTACCCTATTTATCTGTTGAGTTGTTGCGCCGTATGTTGTAACAAGTGGTAGTCTTGTAGTTGTCCTATCCCGTGGCTGTGGGTTCTCCATCTCCCTCAGGAAATTGGACTTGATATGTCTGAGGAATCTCTTTGTGTACCCCCTCCGTCTCAGTGCGGTGAAAAGGGTGGTGACCGCTTTGTTGAAATCTTCTAGTTTTGTGGATATGCGGTGGAACCGCATGAGTTGTGACTTCACCAGTCCCCTAAAGGTGTGCCTGGGATGATGGCTTTTAGTGTGCAGGAGTGTATGTGTGTCAGTTACTTTGAAGAATACCTTTGTTGCTAATGATGTTTCGCTGTTCACTGCAGCTTCATCAGGGGAAAATGGATGATTCATTGCAGAATCTGTTGAATAAAGGTGAGTGAGCTGGCTGTTGAATGTGATTGGTGGGAAAAGTCTCCTTATCCTGAAACAATTGGGCTGTTTTTTAAAAATTTAATTGACCCAATGGGAAGTGTGGTCTCTGCATTGAGCCCCTGTAAAAAAACACCCTGGTTACCACGGTAGCAGAGCCCCAAAATGTGTTGGGTTTACCTTGTGCTCCACAACCTTCCAGCGTTCCAGATGACTACATCTGCAGGAAGTGTACCCAGTTGCAGCTCCTCACAGACCGCATGGATCGGTTGGAGCAGCAACTGGATGCACTTAGGAGCATGCAGGTGGCAGAGAGCATCATAGACAGGAGTTTTAGAGAAGTGGTTACACCCAAGGTGCAGGCAGATAGCTGGGTGACTGCTAGAAGGGGCAGGCAGTCAGTGCAGGAATCCCCTGTGGCTATCCCCCTCTCTAACAAGTATACCGTTTTGGATACTGTTGGGGGGGATGGCCTATCAGGGGAAAACAGCAGCAGCCAGAGCAGTGGCACCACGGCTGGCACTGTTATTCAGCAGGGAGGGACAAAGCACAGAAGAGCAATAGTTATAGGGGACTCTATAGTCAGGGGCACAGATAGGCGCTTCTGTGGACGTGGAAGAGACTCCAAGATGGTATGTTGCCTCCCTGGTACCAGGGTCAAGGATGTCTCTGAACCATCAGGGGGCATTCTGAAGGGGGAGGGTGAACAGCCAGAGGTTGTGGTACACATCAGTACCAACGACATAGGCAGGAAGAGTGACGAGGTCCTGCAGGGGGAGTTTAGGGAGTTAGGTAGGAAGTTAAAAAACAGGACCTCTAGGGTTGTAATCTCTGGATTACTCCCTGTGCCACGTGCCAGTGAGGCTAGAAATAGGAAGATAGTGCAGCTAAACACGTGGCTGAGCAGCTGGTGTGGAAGGGAGGGTGTCAGATATCTGGACCATTGGGCTCTCTTCAGGGACAGATGGGACCTGTACAAGAAGGACGGGTTGCATCTAAACTGGAAGGGCACTAATATCCTGGCTGCAAGGTTTGCTAGCGTCACTCGGGAGGGTTTAAACTAGTGTGGCAGGGGGGGTGGGAACCAGAGCAGTCGGACAGCTAGTGAAGTAAATGAGGGGGAACTAGTAAATAAGGCCAGTAAGACTAAGAGGAAGAGCAGGCAGGGAGATGTTGCTGAGCACAGCGGGACTGGTGGTCTGAAGTGCATTTGTTTCAATGCGAGAAGTATAACAGGTAAGGCAGATGAACTTAGAGCTTGGATTAGTACTTGGAAATATGATGTTGTTGCTATTACAGAGACTTGGTTGAGGGAAGGGCAGGATTGGCAGCTAAATGTTCCAGGCTTTAGAAGCTTCAGGCGGGATAGAGGGCGATGTAAAAGGGGTGGGGGAGTTGCATTACTGGTTAAGGAGAATATCACAGCTGCATTGCGGGAGGACACCTCGGAGGGGTCATGCAGCGAGGCAATATGGGTGGAGCTCAGGAATAGGAAGGGTGCAGTCACGATGTTGGGGGTTTACTACAGGCCTCCGAACAGCCAGCGGGAGGTAGAGGAGCAGATATGTAGACAGATTTTGGAAAGATGTAAAGGTAACAGGGTTGTAGTAGTGGGTGATTTTAACTTCCCCTATATTGACTGGGACTCACTTAGAGCTAGGGGCTTGGATGGGGCAGAATTTGTGAGGAGCATCCAGGAGGGCTTCTTGAAACAGTATGTAGATAGTCCAACTAGGGATGGGGCCATTCTGGACCTGGTATTGGGGAATGAGCCCGGCCAGGTGGTCGAAGTTTCAGTGGGGGAGCATTTCGGGAACAGTGACCATAATTCCCTAAGTTTTAAGGTACTTGTGGATAAGGATAAGAGTTGTCCTCGGGTGAAGGTGCTAAATTGGGGGAAGGCTAATTATAACAATATTAGGCAGGAACTGAAGAATTTAGATTGGGGGCGGCTGTTTGAGGGTAAATCAACATCTGACATGTGGGAGTCTTTCAAACGTCAGCTGATTAGAATCCAGGACCAGCATGTTCCTGTGAGGAAGAAAGACAAGTTTGGCAAGTTTCAGGAAGCTTGGATGACACGGGATATTGTGAGCCTGGTCAAAAAGAAAAAGGAAGCATTTGTAAGGGCTGGAAGGCTAGGAACAGATGAAGCACTTGAGGAATATAAATACAGTAGGAAGGAACTTAAGCAAGGAGTTAGGAGGGCTAAAAGGGGTTATGAAAAGTCATTGGCAAACAGGATTAAGGAAAATCCCAAGGCTTTTTATACATATATAAAGAGCAAGAGGGTAACCAGGGAAAGGGTTGGCCCGTTCAAGGACAGAGATGGGAATCTATGTGTGCAGCCAGAGAAAATGGGCGAGGTGCTAAATGAGTACTTTGCATCAGTATTCACCAAGGAGAAGGACTTGTGGATGATGGGCCTAGGGAAGGGAGTGCAGATAGTCTCAGTCATCTCATTATCAAAAAGGAGGAGGTGTTGGGTGTCTTGCAAAGCATTAAGGTAGATAAGTCCCCAGGGCCTGGTGGGATCTACCCCAGAATACTGAGGGAGGCAAGGGAAGAAATTGCTGGGGCCTTGACAGAAATCTTTGCATCCTCATTGGCTACAGGTGAGGTCCCAGAGGACTGGAGAATAGCCAATGTTGTTCCTTTGTTTAAGAAGGGTGGCAAGGATAATCCAGGAAATTATAGGCCGGTGAGCCTTACGTCAGTGGTAGGTAAACTATTAGAGAGGATTCTTCAGGACAGGATTTACTCCCATTTGGAAACAAATGAACTTATTAGCGAGAGACAGCATGGTTTTGCGAAGGGGAGGTCGTGTCTTACTAATTTGATTGAGTTTTTTGAGGAAGTGACAAAGATGATTGATGAAGGAAGGGCAGTGGATGTTGTCTATATGGACTTTAGTAAAGCCTTTGACAAGGTCCCGCATGGCAGACTGGTACAAAAGGTGAAGTCACACGGGATCAGAGGTGAGCTGGCAAGATAGATACAGAACTGGCTCGGTCATAGAAGACAGAGGGTAACAGTGGATGGGTGTTTTTCTGAATGGAGGGATGTGACTAGTGGTGTTCCGCAGGGATCAGTGCTGGGACCATTGCTGTTTGTAGTATATATAAATGATTTGGAGGAAAATGTAGCTGGTCTGATTAGTAAGTTTGCGGACGACACAAAGGTTGGTGGAGTTGCGGATAATGATGAGGATTGTCAGAGGAAACAGCAGGATATAGATCGGTTGGAGACTTGGGCGGAGAAATGGCAGATGGAGTTTAATCTGGACAAATATGATGTAATGCATTTTGGAAGGTCTAATGCAGGTGGGAAGTATACAGTAAATGGCAGAACCCTTTGGAGTATTGACAGGCAGAGAGATCTGGGCGTACAGGTGCACAGGTCACTGAAAGTGGCAACGCAGGTGGATAAGGTAGTCAAGAAGGCATACGGCATGCTTACCTTCATCGGTCGGGCCATAGAGTATAAAAATTGGCAAGTCATGCTGCAGCTGTACAGAACCTTAGTTAGGCCACACTTAGAATATTGCGTGCAATTCTGGTCGCCACACTACCAGAAGGACGTGGAGGCTTTGGAGAGGGTACAGAGGAGGTTTACCAGGATGTTGCCTGGTCTGGAGGGCATTAGCTATGAAGAGAGGTTGGAAAAACTCGGATTGTTTTCACTGGAACGACAGAGGTGGAGGGGTGACATGATCAAGGTTTACAAAGTTATGAGCGGCATGGACAGAGTGGATAGTCAGAAGCTTTTTCCCAGGGTGGAAGAGTCAGTTACTAAGGGACATAGGTTTAAGGTGCGAGGAGCAAAGTTTAGAGGGGATGTGCGAGGCAAGTTTTTTACACAGAGGGTGGTGAGTGCCTGGAATTTGCTGCCAGGGGAGGTGGTGGAAGCAGATACGATAGCAACGTTTAAGAGTCATCTTGACAAATACATGAATAGGAAGTGAATAGAGGGATATGGGCCCCGGAAGTGCAGAAGGTGTTAGTTTCGGCAGGCATCAAGATCGGCGCAGGCTTGGAGGGGCAAATGGCCTGTTCCTGTGCTGTACTGTTCTTTGTTCTTTGTAACCTTTGCAAAAAAAACCTAGTCCTGAAACAAAGGGGAACAATTAGGCTGTTTTTAAATTTAGTTTTAATTGACCCACTGGGTTTGAAACAATTGCACCTTTTTTAAGTTTTTAAAGTTTAAATTTAAATGGTCCCATGGGAAGCCCGATCTGTGCATTTGTGGCCCTGCAAAATAACCTGTTTGCCGTGGTAACAGAGCCCTACCCCATGCTGGGTCACCCCAAGTCCATCAAAAGCAAACAAACAGTAAAATCACCCAGTCCTGGGACATTAATGGGTTGCTTTAGCTCCCCAGCGCCACTGTGTGGTAGGTCCTTGTAACAGCAATACATTTATATTCTAAATTTAAAATGCAGAAGTAAGGAGGGATTGAATGATAATTAATATTAACCTGCCTATCTAAGAGGGGGGATTTAATTATAATTATAATTAAAACTGACCTGTCTATCTAAGAGGTCTGTAACCCTACACCCATTACACTCAGGTGTTAATTTAAAACTTTGGTTTATTTGTTACATAATTATTTGGGAATGGAATGGGAATTGGATGTATTCCTGGGGGTGAAGGGCCCGCAAGTTTGGTATTGGGGTGTGAGCTTAGGCACGACTGTTCCCCAGTAGAGACCCTGGCAGCACAGGCCAGATGGCCTTGAAAGTGCAGAATTTAATTTTCTTATGTCTTGTTTAATGGCACGTGCCATTTCTGTGTATCGACCAGCTGAACTTGGATTCTTTTGCCTGTAAGGCATTTATTTTTTGGCACTGCTTGGACAGTCACAACGGACGGGGGGGTTTTAGGGTTAAGTTTCGGGTTGGAGGCGGGTTAGAGTTACGGCTAGGGTTACGTGTTGGAGTTGGGGCTGTGGTCGGGGCGTTAGGCTTTGGAGTTAAGCCTTAAGGTTGGGTCTGGATCTAGGGGCAAGAGTTACATTGATGCTATGGGGGGTTAGGCTAGGGTTGGGGCTGGGGTCGGGACGTTGGTTTTGGGGTGAGATTTTAGGGTCCTAGCTGGGTCTGGGGCGGGGGTTACATGAGTGTTGTGGGGATTGGGGTTAGGGCTAGGGCTAGGGCTGGGGTTGGGGTCTTGGGCCTAAGGGCAGGGCCTTCGGTTTAGGTCTTTGGGTTCAGGGGTAGGGGGCATTAGGGCCTTGGGTTGTTGCGCGGTATGTTGTAACAAGTGGTAGTCTTGTAGTTGGCCTATCCCGTGGCTGTGGGTTCTCCATTTCCCTCAGGAAATTGGACTTGATATGTCTGAGGAATCTTTTTGTGTCGGGGTTTAACTTCACCACAACCTCCAGCTGTGACAGCGCGATCAACTGAGCCACAGCTGACATTAAAATAAAGTGCAAAAATATTGGATGATTTGCTGAAAATTGTGCTCCACATGACACTAACAGCAGGTTAATGTAAATCATGCACAAACCACTCATTGGGGAAAACCAGGACTTGGGGCTATCACTATAAGATAGTAACCAATAAATCCAATAAGGAATTCAAGAGAAACTCCTTTACCTGGGGAATGGTGAAAATGTAGAACTCATTATCATATTAGCAGTGGAAAAGAATAGAAAGCTATGCTGACAGGATTGGATGAAGAAAGGTGATTGGATGAAGAAGGGTGGGAGGAGGCTCATGTGGAGCATAAATACTGGCATGGATTGATTAGATTAGATTAGATTAGAGATACAGCACTGAAACAGGCCCTTCGGCCCACCGAGTCTGTGCCGAACATCAACCACCCATTTATACTAATCCTACACTAATCCCATATTGCTACCAAACATCCCCACCTGTCCCTATATTTCCCTACCACCTACCTACACTAGTGACAATTTATAATGGCCAATTTACCTATCAACCTGCAAGTCTTTTGGCATGTGGGAGGAAACCGGAGCACCCGGAGAAAACCCACGCAGACACAGGGAGAACTTGCAAACTCCACACAGGCAGTACCTGGAATCGAACCCGGGTCCCTGGAGCTGTGAGGCTGCGGTGCTAACCACTGCGTTATTTTAAAAATATCATTCATTGAGCATCACTGGCAAGGCCAGTATTTATTACCCATCCCGAAGTGCCCTCGAGAAGCTGGTGGCGAGCCAACTTCCTGAATACAGCTGAGAGGTTTGTGAGGCTAATTCAGAAGACATTGAAGAGTCAATCACATAACTTTGGTTCTGGAGTCACAGAGAGACCAGACTGAGTAAGAACGGTAGATTTTCTTGTCGAAAGGGCATGAGTGAACCAGATGTTTTTTTTTGTGACAATCATAGTCACTATTGCTGATAATTCAAAATGTATTTAATTAACAGAATTTTGAACTCCCCAGTGGTCACGGTGGGATTTGAACTGACAATTTCCAATCATTAGTCCAGGCATTCTGGGTTACTTTCAGCAGTAGGCTACCATACCCATATTCTGACCAAATGGCCTGTTTACGTGCAGCAAATTCTATGGAAAAATCACAATCAGAATTCAAACTGTGTTAAAATACCGCTACGTAGAATGTTTGGATTGAGATACAATGATGAAGAGTCACTTATACAGTTTCTATATATCATGTAGGTATGTCGTAAAACTACGGACACATGCCGGAGCGTTACTGAATGCATCATTTATCTGGGAGGTGGTTTCCATCGAATAATGTTCCAGAATAAACTATTCCGTGCTGAGGGGATAATCATGTTTCTTAGTATCACACAGACTGGCTAAAGAGGGCAGTGAAGCTCCTCGCAGGTTTTGCAGAACACCAGAGCTTTGCGTATCGTTCATGGTCGAGGATGGAGAATGTAGCCTCACACCCACAGCACATGTAAGATCAGGCTGGTCGGGTAAGACCTGCAGAGTTCAGTTACAAGTAACTGTACTACTTTCTTCCGTTCCTTTCCGCCCAGCTGTCCTGTGGCTCTGCGAAAATGTACTGAGGTCGCAAAACCCGTGGGAAATGCCTCAGCTGTAGAAACCCACAGGCAACGCCAGCTAACTGGATGATACATGGATGATAGGAGAATGAAGGGTATGTAGGTAGTTTGATCTTATAATAGGTTAAAGGGTCGGCACAACATCGTGGGCCGAAGGGCCTGTACTGTGCTGTACTGTTCTATGTTCTATGTTCTAACTGTTGGCATGTCACAAGAGGATAACACTGAGGACTGTTGGGGATTCAGCATCTGGTGGCTAAATTGGTCTCCACTTTAACAGATGAGGCTTTGAAAGGAAAAAGCAATTTTGAGATTGTTTTCAATGAATGCCGTAAAGAACACAGTAAGGCTCCTTTCTGTTGTAGTTCCCTGCATTTTATTTGTGACCGTTGTCGGGGATGTGCCCAGATGTAACGGCAGTTTTCCCACCACTGAGAATATGGCACCTGATTAGTCAGATATTTTACTTGATTTTGGAGCTGAAGGCACTTGTCAAACACACTCACGAGAATACAGGACATGACCAATTCTTCCTGATGGTACCGAGCCTCTCACATTGACTGCCCATATTACGGTGGGACCATTGTCCACTTTAGCGAATGGAGACAGATGTGAAAGCCTTGTGGTTCAAGTGCTACCTCTGTAATCTCGTCCAGCCCCACAACTCTCCAAGATAACCTTGATCCTCCAATTTTAGCTATTACATCTTAAATAATAGCTTCCAACATTTTCCCTCAGACAGATGTTAAGCTAACTGGCCTGTAGTTTCCTGCTTTCTGTCTCCCTCCTTGCAACCCAGGCAATGGTGAAAGAGGAGGTATTCAGACACTGGAGGGGTTTAAAATTGATAAAGAAGATATATAATATAGGCTGTCTGTACTGAAAGTGGATAAAACACCAGGACCGGATGAGATGCATCCATGGATACTGAGGGACGTGAGGGTGGAAATTGCAGAGACACTGGCCATAATGTTTCACTTTTCCTTCGATTTGGGGGTGGTGCCAGAGGACTGGAGAATTGTTCAAAAAAGGGTGTAAAGATAAGCCCAGCAACTACAGGCCAGTCAGGTGGGGAAATTGCTAAAAAGAATAATTACTAGTCACTTGGACAAATGTGGGTTAATTAAGGAAAGTCAGCATGGACCGGGAAAATCATGTTTAACTAACTTGCTGGAGTTTTTTGAGGAGGTAACAGAGAGGGTTGATGAGGGCAATGCTGTTGATGTGGTGTACATGGATTACAAAAGGTGTTTGATACAGTGACACACAACAGACTTGTGAGCAAACCTACAGTTCGTGGAATAAAAGGGACGGTAGCAACATGGATACGAAATCGGCTGAGTGACAGGAAACAGAGAGTTGTGGTTAATGGATGGTTTTAGGCTGGAGGAAGGTTTGTGACGGAGTTTCCCAGGGGTCAGTGTTGGGAGCCTTGCTTTTCCTGATATATATTAATGACCGAGACCCTGGTGTACAGGGCACAATTTCAAAGTCTGCAGATGATACGAAACTTGGAAGCATTGTGAACTGTGAGGAGGATAGTGTAGAACTTCGAAAGGACATGGGCAGGTTGGTGGAATGGGAAGATGAAGTTCAATGCAGAGAAATGTGAAGTGATTAATTTTGGGAGGGAAGACATGGAGAGACAACATAAAACAAAGGGTACAATTCTAAAGAGGCTGCAGGAGCAGAGAGACCTGCATGCATATGTGCATAAGTCATTGAAGGTAGCGGGACAGGTTGAGAGTGTGGTTAATAAAGCATACAGTATCCTGGGCTTTAGTAATAGGGGCATAGAGTACAAGAGCAAGGAGGTTATGTTGAACTTGTATAAGACAGTAGTTCGGCCTCAGCTGGAGTGCTGCGTCCAGTTCTGGGCACCGTACTTTAGGGTAGATGTGAGGGCATTGGAGAGAGTACAGAGGGCGGCACAGTGGCGCAGTGGCTAGCACCGCAGCCTCTCAGCTCCAGCGACCCGGGTTCAATTCCGGGTACTGCCTGTGTGGAGTTTGCAAGTTCTCCCTGTGTCTGCGTGGGTTTCCTCCGGGTGCTCCGGTTTCCTCCTACATGCCAAAGACTTGCAGGTTGATAGGTAAATTGGCCATTATAAATTGTCACCAGTATAGGTAGGTGGTAGGGAAATATAGGGACAGTTGGGGATGTGATAGGAATATGGGATTAGTGTCGGATTAGTGTAAACGGCTGGTTGATGGTCGGCACAGACTCGGTGGGCCGAAGGGCCTGTTTCAGTGCTGTATCGCTAAACTAAACCAACATAACATTCGCCTTTTGGGGTGGCACAGTGGCGCAGTGGTTAGCACCGCAGCCTCACAGCTGCAGGGACCCGGGTTCGATTCCGGGTACTGCCTGTGTGGAGTTTGCAAGTTCTCCCTGTGTCTGCGTGGGTTTTCTCCGGGTGCTCCGGTTTCCTCCCACAAGCCAAAAGACTTGCAGGTTGATAGGTAAATTGGCCATTATAAATTGTCACCAGTATAGGTAGGTGGTAGGGAAATATAGGGACAGTTGGGGATGTTTGTTGGGAATGTAGGATTAGTATAAATGGGTGGTTTATGTTCGGCACAGACTCGGTGGGCCGAAGGGCCTGTTTCAGTGCTGTATCTCTAATCTAAAAAAGAATGGTTCCAGGGATGAGGAACTTCAGATTGGAGAAGTTCGGACAATTTTCCTTGCAGAAGAGAAGGCTGAGAGGTGATTTGATAGAGGTATTCAAACCATGTGGGGTCTGGACAGAGTAGATGGAGAGAAACTGTTCCCATTCGTGAAAGGATCGAGAATGAGAGGCACAGATTTCAAGTATTCGCGAAGAGAAGCAAAAGCTTTTTCACAAAGTGAGTGGTTCCGGTCTGGAACGCACTGCCTGAGAACGTGGTGGAGACAGGTTCAACTGACGCATACAAAACGGAATCAGACAATTATGTGAAAAGGAAGAATGTGCAGGGTTACCGGGAGAAGGCGGGGGAATGGAACTGAGCGAATTGCTCTTTCGGAGAGCCCGTGCAGACACGATGGGCTGTGTGGCCTCCTTCTGCACTGTAACAATTCTGTGATTCTGTGAGTTTTCAATGATCTGGGATATGATACCACATAATAGACTCATGAATCAGGTCAGAGAATGAGGAGTCAGGGGACAAGTAGCAGAATAATTAGTTAGCCAATTGCAAGACAGACTGTCGGGGTAAAGGGTTGTTATTTGGAACGGCAGAAGGTGGGAAGTAATGTTCCACAAGAATCAGTGCTGTTCATAACGTATATGAATGCAGTTTACACCAAACAGGGAGGGAGGGAGGGGTGTCAACATCGTGCAAGACTGCGACACGGTGCAAGAAGCTATGAACAAACCTTCAGAATGGGCATATAATAGGCAAAAGAATTTCAACATGGATTATATTTTGGCAACAGCGTCATATGAATGTGTTAAGCATCTGCAATCTGGCTTATCAAAGAGTTTTCAAAGACAATTTGGTGTTTCCCATGATAATTCCCATTCTCTCATGAAATATTTCACAAACAAAAAAATGATTCATGAGCAACTCAGCCTGCAGTTCCAAAGAATAAAATTGACGTTGTCAGCTTTGAACACACCCCAAACATAACTGGCATTGGAAAACTAACGGATCCCAGAGACAGGTCAAGATCAGTGGATTACAGAGACTGGGAAAGTGTTAGTGCATTCTAAAATATCAAGTTATTGTAATCCAAGGAAACTCACAGGGTTTTGTAACACTCAGTTTGATCAAGGTGAGACTTGTTTAACTGGACGGGTCAAACCGTGACATCACAGAGCAAGTCTGACCCTCACACTGTCCATCACAGTGAGATCAGACATCGCAATCGGTTTGTAAACTGAGTTAATTTGAGGCAGGAGGCTGTACGAGCAGTTTGAGTGAAGGAAAGGGAGCTGCACTGACTGCAACTAACTGGCTGATCTGTCTCGGAGTGAATGTGGTCGGGGAGAAGATCTGAGCAGTTTTGTGATGGAGAAGACAGCGAGCTGAGAGAGGGAGGGAGGAAGAAAACCTTCACAAGATGGTGCGACTGACAGAGCCAGCTATTGGAGCAAATAGGTACGTTATCAATCCCTTCCATTCTTTGGAGCTGTAGGTAACATGGTCTGTAGGTAGTCACGTTTTCCAGGGGGTGAGGGAAGGGAGTGGTCCTGTTAAACAGATCATGGAAATATTGCTCGAGTTCCCTTCCGAAAAAGTTTTGATCTTATTTAAAACTGTAAAAAATCTGGAGCTCAGTCTGGGCCTCAGTCAATGATACTGAAGGAATCGGTTAGAAACACTTGTCCCAAGCATTTCTGCTGTCATCTGACCTCATCAATCCCTCGCTCCATGCCAAGGCCCTCCTCCCAGGTCAGGTGCCTCAGGTACTGCCCTCTAAAAGCCTCTTATTGTGTCAGACAAGCTCCTGGTGCCAGTGACCCTGGATCACCTGATGGCATTGCAGCCATTCTGGAGCTTCACTGTGATTCTGGAGAAGGAATCAACTGATTGACTCCAGAATCTTTAATACTCAGCTAACATCAGAATCTGTGGCCAGGAACATCACTAGAAAAGAGACACGTCCAGAAGTAATGGTGCACTCTGAATCTGCATTCAGCATTTCCAGGTTAAATGGTTTAACTAGCAGTGGAATTAGAAAATGACTAGAGATGTCTCGTTACAATCCAGTGATTCTGATCTGTTTTTTGCTTCTTCTTCCAGACATACATGGTTGGTGTCAGGATGAGCAAGAGGAAATTTCCATCAAATTACCCACAGACTAAAGGATGAGTAACAAAAGCACAAAGAACAAGTGCATCACGACACACAACAAGCAGCACATCCTGCCCCAAACCAACTCAAAATACTACAAAGGAGGGAGCCGTGTCCCTGAAATTCTCCTCACCCCATCCCTCTGTGTCCCATCCATTTCTCAGTGCCAACTCCACATCTGTTCATTTGTTGGTTTAATTTGACGGCCAACAACAACCCAGCCACTGGTCCATCTAGACACTCCTCCGATGGCTGGAGATGGTGTGAAACCGACTCTCTCTCCCTTCTGGTTTATTTCCTAAACCAACCAGGTCTATCATCCCCATCAGCTCCTCCTAGATTTACTTTGACATCTATTTTTATTGTTGTTTGTGTTTATGTTTAAAGATACAGCACTAAAACAGGCCCTTCGGCCCATCGAGTCTGTGCCGACCATCAACCACCCATTTATACTAATCCTACACTAATCCCATATTCCTACCACATCCCCACCTGTCCCTATATTCCCCTACCACCTACCTATACTAGGGGCAATTTATAATGGCCAATTTACCTATCAACCTGCAAGTCTTTTGGCATGTGGGAGGAAACCGGAGCACCCGGAGGAAACCCACGCAGACACAGGGAGAACTTGCAAACTCCACACAGGCAGTACCCGGAATCGAACCCGGGTCCCTGGAGCTGTGAGGCTGCAGTGCTAATCACTGTGCCACTGTGCCACCCAAATTGGGAAATTTGCCCCACACCCTCTTCCCCATCTTAGCCCCCAGGCTGGACCTTCACGTCCGGCCCTCATGTCCCCGCATCGGCATCGAGCAGTAACCCTGCTCCAACTCCAGGCTCAGTTTGATATTGCTCAGGACTAACTGCACTGGCACTGGCTAGGACCCAGTCCGTACAGTCAGCTCTGACCAATATCGGCTGGAGCTCCACCTTGGGACTGAAGTTGAAGGTCTCGAGGGGGGAACGCTCTGGTTGTTGCCTCGATTGTGTCGAGTGGGATCGGCTGGTTCAGGCCACTCGCCTGCCAGTTGCTGCCATCCCCTCCGCACAATCGATTGAGGCCCCGGTACCAACTTGTACCGAGACCGCCCAGAATATGAGGAAGAGTCCTCCCCTGGCGCCAGCCGGCTCTGAGGAGTCCGTGCCGACTGGTGCCAGTATAAGGCTGGTTCCCCCAAGCGCCACCAGCTAGTGTTGGTGGTCCTTCACCAGAGCCATCCTCTGGTGACACCAACCCAGCCCTGGGACATTGGTCTCCAGTTGGCAGCAGCTTATCTGGGGGACACCACCCTTGGGGGACTCGACCCCACTCAGGGTCACCTATGTTGGGGGTGATTGCCACTTTGGTGAGAGCAGTCGCAGGTCTCCGTTCACTTTTATAGATCTGTGTCTGCCTCCTCACCTCTGTGGACTCACCTTCAGCCACTCCCTGCAATTCTTTCGGGGTATCTAGGTTCCAAGGGCTCTCTCACACAGGGAGGGTACGTGTGCCTCACTGGCACCTCCCCCGAGTGGCAGGGGAACATGTCTCGAGGGTTTATCTCCATCGGCCCTCGTGTTCATGAGCTCGTAGCTAATCCAGCCGCCCTCGACTCTGTTCCCCGAGATTTACTATTATCAACCTTCCCTGTCGGTTGAGCCCTTGGAAGCTTCCTGGAGGCATCCGGCCTCGGAAGCCCAGTTGGGAGCCTGAGTCGGACCACGACCTCCAGTCGTTTAGGCTTTCATGTATTTAACACGAGGGTGACCTTGAGTCTGAAACTGTGGCTTCCGGAAGTCCCTTCACTTGGGGGTTTGAGTCCATGCTTGGGGTTTTGCAAAAGGCCACAAGCATCGACCTTTGCTGGATTCTTTTTCCCTTGATAAGCGTCCTCTGGTTAAGGCCAAGTTAGACAGTATCCATAGGACCTCCAGCACCTTGCTTCACACCTTGCAGTTTACTGGTATCTGGTCAACTGTAGTCGTGAAGGTATCAGAAGGAAAGTTATCGCCTGGTTCCACCCACAAGTGGGATCTGGCGCAGCTTCCTACAGGGTTTGGCACATCTCCCCCAATTCCCTACCACCATATCCACTGGGGGGCGGCCTCACCGGCAGGTGAGTGGGTACGGAGTGTGGACCACCTACAGAGAACATCGACTGCAGCAGCTGGCCGTGTGGGTGCCCTCAATGTAGGAGCAGGGTCTATCGCCCAGTGGATCTTGCATCACCGATTAGTATGGCCAAGCACCTTGGGCTTTCTTCAGGTACTGCAGATGCCCCTTGGTGCCGAGGCCTTCTTTGGTGAGCAAGTGGAGGAGCTGCTGCGGCAGAACCTTCAGGCATTCCCCAATTGGCATTTAAGACGTGGACACTGCTCTAGAACTTAGTCTGTAGGCCCCTTCCATCAACCCACCAATACACTCACCTCCAACAGCCTTTCCCAGGCTGTATCCGGAACGGAATGTCCTTTGTACCATGCTAGCTCCCTGCATTGCAGATTAGGACCTGGAATTCAGGCAGCTCGCAACACTTCATCTTTGATACCCTGTCCGGCTGCAAACCCCCCAAGCAGTGATCCTGCCTTTGCCAGTTGGAAGGGGGGGATCACTCTTGGGTTAAAGAGACCAGAAGTAGTGAGTATCCTGTGGATTGGCAGCTTGAGCCTCCATGTTTCTCACAATGTGGTTTGCTTTGATGCTCAGGGGAACCATCTACCAGTGGCCATTCTGGCAGGTGACACCATGGTCTTTTAGTATTGGGACTGAGAGTCAGGGATAATTCTCCAGAAGAGAACTGTTGGGGAGATTTCTCCAGGTGAAACTTCTGGACAACTATCCCCACTGCCAGTAATGTTTCCACAGCTCGCCTTTGTCACAGCATCTGAACTCGAGCTGATGCTCTTGGGGACACTGTCTTCCCCAGGTTCTTCAGCTAATGCTTTGAGAAATGGGTGATGTTGGGGGAGGTCACATTCAGGATGAATGGGCTTCCAGGCCAGTGGGCGTGCTTGAGCTCACTTGGCATTTCAACAGGCTCGGTCAGGGTGTGAACGGTATATTAGGACAGTGTGCACTTTCAGACTCGGGACGGCGGGGTAAGTCAGTGTGTCTGCAGACAGACAATATGACAGTAGTCCGGTATGTCTACAGGATGGGACTCCCTCCTGGGTCCCTCTGTCAAGGAGATACGTTGCTTCCCATTGGTGCTTGTAGGACGGGGTGACACTTTTGCTGCCACATTTGGCCGGGGTGAACAACACAACAGTCGACACACTCAGCTGCTGTGTAGTTCACCTTCCGAGTGGATGATCCACACTGAGGTGGTCCAGAATATCTTCAGGACTTGGCGGGGGGGAGGGGTTTACCAGATCGATCGACTTGCTCGTATCACCGGACAATCCCCAATCTGCTGGGGGACCTCAAGCAGTCATGGTGGAGGCTGGACTGTCTGTGGTTCTTTGGTTTCGAGATTCTGTTGCTCAGGGTAGCCTGATCTCCAGGATGCTCGGGAAATTTACAGCAGATGGTGGTTCTGGTTAACCCTTCATTGACCTCACAAACCGTCCTCCTTCTACATCCTGGTGTTGAATACTGCCGGTCTGATTTCAGGAGCCCACGGAGAAAGCCAAGTTATTTGGAGATTAAAGACAACCCTACTTTTAGTAAGGGAAACATCAGTTTTCATTCCAGCATCCTCCACACACGGCTGGACACTGTCCAACTGGTGCTCAGGGTTAGAAGGGTTGAACCTGCATGGGAACAGACTCCGGCTCCCAGGACAAGTTGATGAAAGTGTGTGTTATTCGTGGGAGCCAGCGCCAGAACCAAACAGTAAGCTGAAGGAGATTTGGGACTTTCCAGCTTCTGATTGACGGTCTGGCTATTCAGATGGAATGCCCATCAGATTAGGGTATAGCAGCAATGTGACACTCATGGTTGTGATGCTCACTTTTATCATGTCTGTCCTTGGTCTCTTTAGCCCCTGTTCACAGACAGGCCCCTCCACCCTCCTCGTCCTCAGCACTACTTGGTTCGTCAGCAGCAGTGCGTCTAGAATGTCTGAATGATGATCAGCGCCCTTGGAAGCTGATCCTTTGCAAGCTGCTCCCTTGTAAGGTTCTCTTCATTTTCCGAGTGACGAGGCTTTTTCCACCCACCTGGGTGCCCCCTTGGGAATTGGAGGGGGAGTTTGGTATGTAGTTTCCTCGTTCTGGGTTGTCTTTGGGTGTCAACAAGCTGAGTTCTGGGGTGTGCTAAAATTGAACACAGCACGGGAGCCGGGGAGGGACGGAGGGAGGGGAAAAGCATGTGGGCGTGCCCTCCATGGATAAGGCATTGAAAAAATGGCTGAAAAAGGAGGTCACGCCTTACCAAGTTTTCCCCAGGGAAATTGTGCCGATGCATCCCGATAATTAGATCCACATTCCTCCCCATTTGGCCGTCAATATTTCAGAGCTGATGTTCCATCCAAACATTGCTGGCTCTGTAACTCAGTTCCAATCCACTGAGAGCCCAGCACAGACTAAAGGAATGGCATCAGTTCCCAACAAATTCAAAGATGTCACAGTTAGCAGGGAAGTGGGAACCCTGGACATGCTAATACAGAGCTAGAGTGCAGATGTTTGGAGACTAAGCTCTGAGGCAGTGTGTTCAGATGGTGTCTGGGAAAGCTATTGTCTTGGAAAGCAGTGGCTGAAGAGGGCTAGAGTGATCTCCTGGACTCGTTTCGATCGCCTCAGGGGGTCGGAGAGGAATTTCCCAGATCTTTTTCCCAAATTGGCCTGGGTTTTTATGTCTGGTTTTTCGCCTCTCTCAGGAGATCACATGGTCGAGGGTGGGGTGGGGAGGGGAGTCAATCTGTGTTGTGATGAGAAGGCATCGCAGTTGTGTGGGACGTGCTGGACGGAGCAGACAGGAACCTATCCATCCGTCAATTCTCTATCAAGTCACGTTAATTCAACGACTTCAATGTGAAATCTGGAAATAAACGTGGATTCAAATTGGACAAACTTTCTGTGTTTTTTTCTGATTTGTGCGCGGGCTAGAATAAGGACCAGAAAAGCGAAGAGAAGAGTTCTCTTCATCTTCAGTTTGTTTTATTCATTCACGGGATGCGGGCGTTGCTGGCGAGGCCAGCACTTATTGCCCATCCCTTCTTGAAGAAATCTGTGTGATTTGTGAGGCTATTTCAGAGGGCTGCTTAGTGTCAACCAGGATGGCAGATTTCCTTCCCTGAAGGACATTAGTGAGCCAGATGGGTTGCTACAACAATCCCCTCCTTTCATGAACACCATCACTGATACAAGATTTTTAATTCCGAATTCTGATTTGATTAACTGAATTTCAATTCCCCAGCTGTCTTGGTGGGATTTGAACTCGTGTCTCTGGATTACTAGTCCAGTAATATGACCACGATGCCAGTCTATTGCCCTTAGACAGAGCTGCTGATTGGGTGAACTCTCTGAGCCACTTACCAGGTATGACCTGAACTGAATCCCCAGTCAGCCACACAAACGTACAGAAAGACTATCAGATCCATCGAGCTCGCTCCATCCAGTAGACAGTAGAACCTCACGCTCTCCCATCCCTCCTTACAAATTAATATAATCTCTTGGAATGGAAAGGACCCTCGCCAATTCAGGATAATCCTCTGGGCAGCTGCTCTGTCAACACCCTGAGGCTCCAGGAGGACACATCATAATCTAACCTGGCCACTAACTCCATGTAACTCACAATGTCCTCTCAGGAACTTAGCCAGTTCCTCTTTTAAAGGTCTCTCTGTTGCACGTGTTTGTTCCAGAGGGTGACGAGCCTGTGACAAGTGATGGAGTGGTACAGCACAGAAGACCATTCGGCCCATCGTGCCTGTGATAGATCTTGACTGGAGCCGCACACCCAGTCAGTCCCACCTGACCCAAAACTTGCCCAAATACAAACTGGTGGGAAGGAAAGAGACATACACTAAATACATGGAGAGCAGGGGACAGCAAGACAAGGGCAAATACAAAGATTAGAAGGAAGGTTAAAAAAAAAACAATGAGGACAAAGGAAGTGTGAAATTAAATTATCAAGGAATATAAAACAAGAGTAAAATATTTTACACACACATAAATAAAACAACTGGAAGTCTCGATGGGAATTGATGTTACGAGAGGTTGGGCTAGGGTTGGGGCTGGGGTCGGGCCGTTGGTTTTGGGGTTAGATTTTAGGGTCCTGGATGGGGGTTACATGAGTGTTGTGGGGATTTGGGTTAGGGCTAGGGCTGGGGCTGGGGTCGGGGCCTTGAGCCTCGGGGCAGGGCCTTATGTTTAGGACTTTGGGTTCAGGGTTAGGGGATTTAGGGTTAGGGCTGGGTCTGGAGGGCAAGGGCCACCCCGGGTCAGTCACGGTCGCAGGCTCGGTTCAGGCATCCAGGACAGCCTCAGGGTTTGGTTACCTTAAGTTAGGGCTTGGGTTACGTGTTGAAGTTAGGTCTCGGGTTAGGCTTAGGGTTACGTGTTGGAGTTGCAGTTGGGGCTGTGGTCGGGGCGTTAGGCTTTGGGGTGAAGCCTTAGGGTTGGGTCTGGATCCAGGGGAAAGAGTTACATTGACGTTATGGGGGGTTGAGGCTGGGGTCGGGACCTTGGGCCTATGGGTGGGGCCTTAGGTTTAGGTCTTTGTGTTTAAGGTTGGGGGCGTCAGGGTTGGGGCTGGGTCTGGGGAGCGAGGGCCACAGCGGGTCAGTCACGGTCGCAGGCGCGGATCAGGCATCCGGGCCAGCCTCAGGGTTTGGTTACATTAAGTTCGAGGTTAGCATTAGGGTATTTGGGCAATAGGGGTTTGTCCAGGGTTCTGCCATAGTATGTGTAAATCTAGTTCTTAAAGTGTTCCCTGTTTCCCCGATATATAAAATGTGGCACTGTTTACATCGAATTGCATAGACTACATTTTGTTGCTCGCATGTAATTCTTTGCTTTATTAAAGCGGTTTTTCCTGTGTTCTCGTTTTGTAAGATTTTTAAGACCTTTAGGTGTTTAAATGTTCCACATTGTCTGTCACCGCAATTTGGTACGGTTTGTGCCTTTACGATACTGGTGACCAATAGGTCTTTTAGGTTTTTGCCTCTTTTGAAAGCTGATGTTATGCTATATTGGCTCAGTGAGTTAACATCCCCTTTTAACTTTTCAAAATGGTTTCTCACTACCCTATTTATCTGTTGAGTTGTTGCGCCGTATGTTGTAACAAGTGGTAGTCTTGTAGTTGTCCTATCCCGTGGCTGTGGGTTCTCCATCTCCCTTAGGAAATTGGACTTGATATGTCTGAGGAATCTCTTTGTGTACCCCCTCCGTCTCAGTGCGGTGAAAAGGGTGGTGACCGCTTTGTTGAAATCTTCTAGTTTTGTGGATATGCGGTGGAACCGCATGAGTTGTGACTTTACCAGTCCCCTAAAGGTGTGCCTGGGATGATGGCTTTTAGTGTGCAGGAGTGTATGTGTGTCAGTTACTTTGAAGAATACCTTTGTTGCTAATTTGTGACTGTTGTTCTCTAGTGGCAACTTAAAAACTGTAGTGTCGAGAAAGTCAATGCTTTCCTTGTGTGTTGTGGCTTTAATTTTAATGGAGGGGTGATGATTATTGAGAGTGTTGATGAAATCTTCTAATTCTGATTCTGTGTGGGTCCAAACCCCCCATATATCATCCAAGTACCTATAATAGCACATTGGGCGCTTGGGACACTTTTTGAAGACACTCTCCTCCCAGTCTGCCATGTAAATGTTTGCATAGGCCGGGGCAAACTTTTTACCCATAGCTGCGCTGTTTGTTTCTATATTTGTATATAGGCTTTTGATATCCATGGTAAAAAGAAGGGCATTAGGGGGTACGGTCAATGAGTTAACTATTTCTGTGAAGTGATATGTGTCCTTGATATAACTGGGATGTTTCTGGGCCAAGGGGTTCAGGAATGAATCAATGTATTCAGCTACCCTGTAGGATTCACTGCCACAGTCTGACACAATGGGTCTTCCCGGTGGTATCTCCCCTGGAATTGTCCATGTATCCGGATGTTTATGTATTTTGGGCAGTATGTAAAACTTTCTGGGCCGCGGTTGTTCCCCTCTCAGGTATTCAACCTGTTTCCGTTTAATAAATTTAGACTTATGGAGTCGTTCTAATATATTGTCAATCTCTTTTTGTGTTTCCTGAAAGATGGGTTTTGTTAATTTAATGTAGTGGTCCGTATTATTTAATTGTCTGTGTGCTTCAAACAGGTACTGTTGTTTGTCCATGAGAACTATACTACTGCCCTTATCTGCTGGTTTTATAACTATGTTCGGGTTAGTTTTTAATTCCCTAATCGCCTGCCTTTCTCTTCTGGTGAGATTCTGTTTATCTTTTAATATGGGGATTTTTTCTATTTCCTTTTGAGTTACTCTCATAAAATTTACTATCTCTGGGTGTATTTCAGTGTCTTCTGGGGTCCAGTCCGATGACGGCATGAAGGGTTGTTTGTCTGTAATTGAGTCCCTAAAGTAATCTGTGAGTTTAATTCTTCTGTAAAAGCTTTCTAAGTCATTCTGAATCTGCTTTTTACATGGCTTTGTGACCGGCACAAATGTAAGACCCTTGTTTAGGACCCCTTTCTGTGTTTCTGTAGGGGTAAAGAGTTTGGAAATATTGACAATAGTTTCTCCTAAGTTAAGGCACCGCTTTTCTAGGGTTGCAGTACTATTTAGTTTAAATGTTTCATCCATTTATTGATCATGATCAGTGCCGTGTTCTCCGTCCAGTGAATGTGATCCCTGCTTACCCTGAAGGACCTGGCAGCTATGGCTGGTATGTAAGATTGGGTTTTAATGAATTGATTTAACTGACGGATTGTATCCTTTTCCCCTTCTGGGAGTGATTGGCTGAAATTTATTTCGGGCACCCAAATCTGTGCATTAGGGAATTTAGTTTTAGCCACTTTTAGGAGAATTTGTAGTTGCTTAATTGCAGTCAGTGGTCTTTGCGTGCGGTGGTTAATGCCAATTGCCAGCACCACTTTTTTAATTTCTGGGGAAGGTTGTAACTTGTTTAGGACAGCCGTGGCATGAATGAATTTAGCTCCTGGAAAGCTGTCAATTTGTGTGATTGGGTTTGGGCAGCTTTTTATTTGGGAGAGATTAGAGTCCCCCATGATCAAGATTGGTTTAACAGGTTTGAGTTGCCAATTTCTGTTTTTCTGGCAAGTATTAGGATGCCTTGTCACTGGCTGTGGATTGTCCCTATCAGTGTCAGATTCAGAATGGTCGTCACTCTGTCCTTGTAGCGGGGGTGAGCGTGTCGTCACCGTCTCGGGGTCCACCCTGACAGGCGCAGGGCCTGCGGATGCAGTCACAGAATTTGTCCGTGAGGTCGAGGATGTCACCTGAGTTCGGCTCCTGCTTTGCCTCTGTGGTGGGGGTGTCCCTGTAGCCCTAGGGTGTACACTCGTAGGGGAGGGGTTCATCTGTCCAGTGGAGGGGGCCGTTGTGGAAGTCGAGGCTGTCGGCTCATTCCGGCCTTCTCTCTGTCTTTGGGGGAGGGGTTCACGTACCACTGTAATGTCGGGGTACCAATTAACTAAGGGGGTTGGCAGTGGAGTTGGAGAGGTTGGCCTGGTTTGGTCCTGTCTCTGTGGCACGGGCTGTTCTTCTACCACGGTCTGAGGGAAGCAATGTGTGGGGGAGCGACTCGTCGATGGTCTGGGGGGGTGGGGAGGGGGATGGTTCGGTCTGGTGGAGGTTGGGACTCAGTGTGTGCGATTAGTCATAGTCCGGTTCGGTATAGCCAGCTGTCGGTCGTTCCCCTCGCTCTGCCGAGGCCTTTGAGGCTCGGACTCTTGGGAAGCAGGCATGATGTCGAGGTTCAAGGTGGTGGCCACATTGGAGGTCCGGGTACCCGGTCTATGGGGCAAGGCAGTCCTGGTCTGTGGGTTGACCTGCTGTCCTGTGTTTCTCCGTGTGGCCAGATGCCGGATGTGTTTTCTTACCACATCCATTGTTTGAGCTTTGAATCTGTTCTTAAGATTCTTTTTATTCCAATTTATTGCTTTGGCAATGGCTTCCTGGAGCCGGTCAGTAATTTCTGTTGTTTGCCAGTCATCATCCAATTTCTTGAGGTTAATTTGGTAATGCTCAATTCGAATTTGTCTTGTTTGTTTTGCCCAGTTTTCCAAATTTAAAGCCAATTTTCTCAGCGTTTCCCGTGATGGGTTTGCTGGTTTTATAAAAAATGTTAATTTATCTGATTGTCTTATAATGCCTTTAGGAGGCTCCCTTTGGCTCTCTAGTAACACTAAATGGTGAATCGTCTGGGCTATTTTATAAATTAATCTAACCGTTGTAGCAAAACTATCTCTAATTAAATTACCTCTACCTACTGGAACCGTGTGTGCGTAATTCCTACGTGGTGGGAAAGGCCCACGTTTTCTTTGTGTATTACGTTGCATTGTCTGGGTGTAAAATGTGCAAGAAAAGTTACTGTGGGATGTCCCCTCGTAACAATACTCTACCGCACGAAGGTTCTCCGGTGTCCCGAAGTCCCTCTGCCCGGTCGCTCCTTCTCTCTCTCCGTCTCCAGGGAGGTTCTCCGGCGTCCCGAAGTCCCTCTACCTGGTCGCTCCTTCTCTCTCTCCTTCTCCGGGAAGGTTCTCCGGTTTCCCGAAGTCCCTCTACCCGGTCACTCCCTCTCTCTCTCTCTCTCTCTCTCCTTCTCCAGGAACGTTCTCCGGTTTCCCAAAGTCCCTCTACCCAGTCGCTCCTTCTCTCTCCCTTTCTCTCTCTCTCCAACCTGCGGAAAAAAAAATCTCTTTGACTCAATGAGTGTTCCGGCTAGGAATAGTATTTCCCGACGTTTCGCTGTTCACTCCAGCTTCATCAGGGGAAAATGGACGATTTGTTTCAGAATCTGTTGGATAAAGGTGAGTGAGCTGGCCGACCCCTCCCATCTTAGAACATAAAAACATAAGAACTAGGAGCAGGAGTAGGCCGTCCGGCCCCTCGAGCCTGCTCCGCCTTTCAATAAGATCATGGCTGATCTTTTCGTGGACTCAGATCCACTTACCCGCTCTCTCACCATATCCCTTAATTCCTTTATTGTTCAAAAGGGTTTCTACCTTAGCTTTAAAGACGTTTACTGAAGTAGCGTCAACTACTTCACTGGGCAAGGAATTCCATAGATTAACAACCCTCTGGGTGAAGAAGTTCCTTCTTAATTCAGTCCTAAATCTGCTCCCTCTAATCTTGAGGCTATGCCCTCTTGTCCTAGCTTCACCTGCCAGTGGAAACATCCTCTCGACTTGTATCTTATCTATTCCCTTCATAATTTTATGTGTTTCTATAAGATCCCCCCTCATTCTTCTGAATTCCAATGAATATAATCCCAATCTACTCAGTCTCTCCTCATAAGCCAACCCCCTCAACTCCGGAATCAACCTAGTGAACCTCCTCTGCACCCTCTCCAGTGCCAGTACATCCTTTCTCAAGTAAGGAAACCAAAACTGCACACAGTACTCCAGGTGCGGCCTCACCAGTACCTTATACAGCTGCAACATAACCTCTCTGCTTTTAAACTCAATCCCTTCAGCAATGAAGGACAAAATTCCATTTGCCTTCCTAATTACTTGCTGTACCTGCAGACCAATCTTCTGCGATTCATGCACAAGGACACCCAGGTCCCTCTGCATAGCAGCATGCTGCAACTTTTTACCATTCAAGTAATAATCCTTTTTACTGTTACTCCTACCGAAATGAATGACTTCACATTTATTTACATTGTATTCCATCTACCAGACCTTTGCCCACTCACTCAATGTATCTCTGTTCCTCTGCAAAGTTTCACAGTCATCAAGTTGAATGTGATTGGTTGGAAAAGTCTCCTTGTCCTGAAACAATTGGGCTGTTTTATAAAAATTTAATTGACCCAATGGGAAGTGTGGTCTGTGCATTGAGCCCCTGCAAAAGAACATCCTGGTTACCATGGTAGCAGAGCCCCACCACGTTGGGTTTACCTTGTGCTCCACAACCTCTGCAAAAAAAACCTAGACCTGAAACAAAGGGGAACAATTAGGCTGCTTTTACATTTAATTTTAATTGACCCACTGGGTTTGAAACAATTGCACCTTTTTTAAGTTTTTAAAGTTTAAATTTAAATGGTCCCATGGGAAGCCCGATCTGTGCATTTGTGGCCCTGCAAAATAACCTGTTTGCCATGGTAACAGAGCCCTACCCCATGCTGGGTCACCCCAAGTCCATCAAAAGCAAACAAACAGTAAAATCACCCAGTCCTGGGACATTAATGGGTTGCTTTAGCTCCCCATCGCCACTGTGTGGTAGGTCTTTGTAACAGCAATACATTTATATTCTAAATTTAAAATGCAGAAGTAAGGAGGGATTTAATGATAATTAATATTAACCTGCCTATCTAAGAGGGGGGATTTAATTATAATTATAATTAAAACTGACCTGTCTATCTAAGAGGTCTGTAACCCTACACACATTACACTCAAGTGTTAATTTAAAACTTTGGTTTATTTGTTACATAATTATTTGGGAATGGAATGGGAATTGGATGTATTCCTGGGGGTGAAGGGCCCGCAAGTTTGGTATTGGGGTGTGAGCTTAGGCACGACTGTTCCCCAGTAGAGACCATGGCAGCACAGGCCAGATGGCCTTGAAAGTGCAGAATTTAATTTTCTTATGTCTTGTTTAATGGCACGTGCCATTTCTGTGTATCGACCAGCTGAACTTGGATTCTGTTGCCTGTAAGGCATTTATTTTTTGGCACTGCTTGGACAGTCACAACGGACGGCGTGTCACTTTAAAGTTAGGGTAGGGTGAACGGGCAGTAGGGGTGGGAAAGCCTCCCCTCTTGTGTTTATATACTCATTTCTTGAGTTTAATTTCACGAGCAGCTGCCACTTTTATTCGGTTCCCGCCTTAAGTTAGTGTCCATCCATGTCCGCTTGCCTTTCCAGCTCGGATTATCAGTGGGATAGCAATGAAAAATCGCACGCGCCATTTCTGTGTATCGACCAGCTGAATTTGGATTCTGTTGCCTGTAAGGCATTTATTTTTTGGCACTGCTTGGACAGTCACAACGGACGGGGGGGTTTTAGGGTTAAGTTTCGGGTTGGAGGCGGGTTAGAGTTACGGCTAGGGTTACGTGTTGGAGTTGGGGCTGTGGTCGGGGCGTTAGGCTTTGGAGTTAAGCCTTAAGGTTGGGTCTGGATCTAGGGGCAAGAGTTACATTGATGCTATGGGGGGTTAGGCTAGGGTTAGGGCTAGGCCTGGGTTGGGGTCAGGGACTTGGGTCTAAGGGCAGGGCCTTCGGTTTAGGTCTTTGGGTTCAGGGGTAGGGGGCATTAGGGCCTTGGGTTGTTGCGCAGTATGTTGTAACAAGTGGTAGTCTTGTAGTTGGCCTATCCCGTGGCTGTGGGTTCTCCATTTCCCTCAGGAAATTGGACTTGATATGTCTGAGGAATCTTTTTGTGTAGGGGTTTAACTTCACCACAACCTCCAGCTGTGACAGCGCGATCAACTGAGCCACAGCTGACATTAAAATAAAGTGCAAAAATATTGGATGATTTGCTGAAAATTGTGCTCCACATGACACTAACAGCAGGTTAATGTAAATCATACACAAACTACTCATTGGGGGAAACCAGGACTTGGGGCTATCACTATAAGATAGTAACCAATAAATCCAATAAGGAATTCAAGAGAAACTCCTTTACCTGGGGAATGGTGAAAATGTAGAACTCATTATCATATTAGCAGTGGAAAAGAATAGAAAGCTATGCTGACAGGATTGGATGAAGAAGGGTGATTGGATGAAGAAGGGTGATTGGATGAAGAAGGGTGGGAGGAGGCTCATGTGGAGCATAAATACTGGCATGGATTGTTTTTTTAAAATATCATTCATTGAGCATCACTGGCAAGGCCAGTATTTATTACCCATCCCGAAGTGCCCTCGAGAAGCTGGTGGCGAGCCAACTTCCTGAATACAGCTGAGAGGTTTGTGAGGCTAATTCAGAAGACATTGAAGAGTCAATCACATAACTTTGGTTCTGGAGTCACAGAGAGACCAGACTGAGTAAGAACGGTAGATTTTCTTATCGAAAGGGCATGAGTGAACCAGATGGTTTTTTTTGTGACAATCATAGTCACTATTGCTGATAATTCAAAATGTATTTAATTAACAGAATTTTGAACTCCCCAGTGGTCACGGTGGGATTTGAACTGACAATTTCCAATCATTAGTCCAGGCATTCTGGGTTACTTTCAGCAGTAGGCTACCATACCCATATTCTGACCAAATGGCCTGTTTACGTGCAGCAAATTCTATGGAAAAATCACAATCAGAATTCAAACTGTGTTAAAATACCGCTACGTAGAATGTTTGGACTGAGATACAATGATGAACAGTCACTTATACAGTTTCTATATATCATGTAGGTATGTCGTAAAACTACGGACACATGCCGGAGCGTTACTGAATGCATCATTTATCTGGGAGGTGGTTTCCATCGAATAATGTTCCAGAATAAACTATTCCATGCTGAGGGGATAATCATGTTTCTTAGAATCACACAGACTGGCTAAAGAGGGCAGTGAAGCTCCTCGCAGGTTTTGCAGAACACCAGAGCTTTGCGTATCGTTCATGGTCGAGGATGGAGAATGTAGCCTCACACCCACAGCACATGTAAGATCAGGCTGGTCAGGTAAAACCTGCAGAGTTCAGTTACGAGTAACTGTACTACTTTCTTCTGTTCCTTTCCGCCCAGCTGTCCTGTGGCTCTGCGAAAATGTACTGAGGTCGCAAAACCCGTGGGAAATGCCTCAGCTGTAGAAACCCACAGGCAACGCCAGCTAACTGGATGATACATGGATGATAGTAGAATGAAGGGTATGTAGGTAGTTTGATCTTAGAGTAGGTTAAAGGGTCGGCACAACATCGTGGGCCGAAGGGCCTGTACTGTGCTGTACTGTTCTATGTTCTATGTTCTAACTGTTAGCATGTCACAAGAGGATAACACTGAGGACTGTTGGGGATTCAGCATCTGGTGGCTAAATTGGTCTCCACTTTAACAGATGAGGCTTTGAAAGGAAAAAGCAATTTTGAGATTGTTTTCAATGAATGCCGTAAAGAGCACAGTAAGGCTCCTTTCTGTTAGTTCCCTGCATTTTATTTGTGACCGTTGTCGGGGATGTGCCCAGTTGTAACGGCAGTTTTCCCACCTCTGAGAAAATGGCACCTGATTAGTCAGATATTTTACTTGATTTTGGAGCTGAAGGCACTTGTCAAACACACTCACGAGAATACAGGACATGACCAATTCTTCCTGATGGTACCGAGCCTCTCACATTGACTGCCCATATTGCGGTGGGACCATTGCCCACTTTAGCGAATGGAGACAGATGTGAAAGCCTTGTGGTTCAAGTGCTACCTCTGTAATCTCGTCCAGCCCCACAACTCTCCAAGATAACCTTGATCCTCCAATTTTAGCTATTACATCTTAAGTAATAGCTTCCAACATTTTCCCTCAGACAGATGTTAAGCTAACTGGCCTGTAGTTTCCTGCTTTCTGTCTCCCTCCTTGCAACCCAGGCAATGGTGAAAGAGGAGGTATTCAGACACTGGAGGGGTTTAAAATTGATAAAGAAGATATATTATATAGGCTGTCTGTACTGAAAGTGGATAAAACACCAGGACCGGATGAGATGCATCCATGGATACTGAGGGATGTGAGGGTGGAAATTGCAGAGACACTGGTCATAATGTTTCACTTTTCCTTCGATTTGGGGGTGGTGCCAGAGGACTGGAGAATTGTTCAAAAAATAGTGTAAAGATAAGCCCAGCAACTACAGGCAGTCAGGTGGGGAAATTGCTAAAAAGAATAATTACTAGTCACTTGGACAAATGTGGGTTAATTAAGGAAAGCCAGCATGGACCGGGAAAATCATGTTTAACTAACTTGCTTGAGTTTTTTGAGGAGGTAACAGAGAGGGTTGATGAGGGCAATGCTGTTGATGTGGTGTACATGGATTACAAAAGGTGTTTGATACAGTGACACACAACAGACTTGTGAGCAAACCTACAGTTCGTGGAATAAAAGGGACGGTAGCAACATGGATACGAAATCGGCTGAGTGACAGGAAACAGAGAGTAGTGGTTAATGGATGATTTTAGGCTGGAGGAAGGTTTCTGACGGAGTTTCCCAGGGGTCAGTGTTGGGAGCCTTGCTTTTCCTGATATATATTAATGACCGAGACCCTGGTGTACTGGGCACAATTTCAAAGTCTGCAGATGATACGAAACCTGGAAGCATTGTGAACTGTGAGGAGGATAGTGTAGAACTTCAAAAGGACATGGGCAGGTTGGTGGAATGGGAAGATGAAGTTCAATGCAGAGAAATGTGAAGTGATTAATTTTGGGAGGAAAGACATGGAGAGACAATATAAAACAAAGGGTACAATTCTAAAGAGGCTGCAGGAGCAGAGGGACCTGCATGCATATGTGCATAAGTCATTGAAGGTAGCGGGACAGGTTGAGAGTGCAGTTAATAAAGCACACAGTATCCTGGGCTTTATTAATAGGGGCATAGAGTACAAGAGCAAGGAGGTTATGTTGAACTTGTATAAGACACTAGTTAGGACTCAGCTGGAGTGCTGCGTCCAGTTCTGGGCACCGTACTTTAGGGTATATGTGAGGGCATTGGAGAGAGTACAGAAGAGATTCATCAGAATGGTTCCAGGGATGAGGAACTTCAGATTGGAGAAGTTCGGACAATTTCCCTTGCAGAAGAGAAGGCTGAGAGGTGATTTGATAGAGGTATTCAAACCATGTGGGGTCTGGACAGAGTAGATGGAGAGAAACTGTTCCCATTCGTGAAAGGATCGAGAATGAGAGGCACAGATTTCAAGTATTCGCGAAGAGAAGCAAAAGCTTTTTCACAAAGTGAGTGGTTCCGGTCTGGAACGCACTGCCTGAGAACGTGGTGGAGACAGGTTCAACTGACGCATACAAAACGGAATCAGACAGTTATATGAAAAGGAAGAATGTGCAGGGTTACCGGGAAAAGGCGGGGGAATGGAACTGAGCGAATTGCTCTTTCGGAGAGACCGTGCAGACACGATGGACTGTGTGACCTCCTTCTGCACTGTAACAATTCTGTGATTCTGTGGGTTTTCAATGATCTGGGATATGATACCACATAATAGACTCATGAATCAGGTCAGAGAATGAGGAGTCAGCGGACAAGTAGCAGAATAATTAGTTAGCCAATTGCAAGACAAACTGTCGGGGTAAAGGGTTGTAATTTGGATCGGCAGAAGGTGGGAAGTGATGTTCCACAAGAATCAGTGCTGTTCATAACGTATATGAATGCAGTTCACACCAAACAGGGAGGGAGGGAGGGGTGTCAACATCGTGCAAGACTGCGACACAGTGCAAGAAGCTATGAACAAACCTTCAGAATGGGCATATAATAGGCAAAAGAATTTCAACATGGTTTATATTTTGGCAACAGCGTCATATGAATGTGTTAAGCATCTGCAATCTGGCTTATCAAAGAGTTTTCAAAGACAATTTGGTGTTTCCCATGATAATTCCCATTCTCTCATGAAATATTTCACAAACAAAAACATGATTCATGAGCAACTCAGACTGCAGTTCCAAAGAATAAAATTGAAGTTGTCAGCTTTGAACACACCCCAAACTTAACTGGCATTGGAAAACTAACGGATCCCAGAGACAGGTCAAGATCAGTGGATTACAGAGACTGGAAAAGTGTTAGTGCATTCTAAAATATCAAGTTATTGTAATCCAAGGAAACTCACAGGGTTTTGTAACACTCAGTTTGATCAAGGTGAGACTTGTTTAACTGGACGGGTCAAACCGTGACATCACAGAGCAAGTCTGACCCTCACACTGTCCATCACAGTGAGATCAGACATCGCAATCGGTTTGTAAACTGAGTTAATTTGAGGCAGGAGGCTGTACGAGCAGTTTGAGTGAAGGAAAGGGAGCTGCACTGACTGTAACTAACTGGCTGATCTGTCTCGGAGTGAATGTGGTCGGGGAGAAGATCTGAGCAGTTTTGTGATGGAAAAGACAGCGAGCTGAGAGAGGGAGGGAGGAAGAAAACCTTCACAAGATGGTGCGACTGACAGAGCCAGCTATTGGAGCAAATAGGTACGTTATCAATCCCTTCCATTCTTTGGAGCTGTAGGTAACATGGTCTGTAGGTAGTCATGTCTTCCAGGGGGTGAGGGAAGGGAGTGGTCCTGTTAAACAGATCATGGAAATATTGCTCGAGTTCTGTTCCGAAAAAGTTTTGATCTTATTTAAAACTGTAAAAAATCTGGAGCTCAGTCTGGGCCTCAGTCAATGATACTGAAGGAATCGGTTAGAAACACTTGTCCCAAGCATTTCTGCTGTCATCTGATCTCATCAATCCCTGGCTCCATGCCAAGGCCCTCTTCCCAGGTCAGATGCCTCAGGTACTACCCTCTAAAAGCCTCTCATTGTGTCAGACAAGCTCCTGGTGCCAGTGACCCTGGATCACCTGATGGCATTGCAGCCATTCTGGAGCTTCACTGTGATTCTGGAGAAGGAATCAACTGATTGACTCCAGAATCTTTAATACTCAGCTAACATCAGAATCTGTGGCCAGGAACATCACCAGAAAAGAGACACGTCCATAAGTAATGGTGCACTCTGAATCTGCATTCAGCATTTCCAGGTTAAATGGTTTAACTAGCAGTGGAATTAGAAAATGCCTAGAGATGTCTCGTTACAATCCAGTGATTCTGATCTGTTTTTTGCTTCTTCTTCCAGACATACATGGTTGGTGTCAGGATGAGCAAGAGGAAATTTCCATCAAATTACCCACAGACTAAAGGATGAGTAACAAAAGCACAAAGAACAAGTGCATCACGACACACAACAAGCAGCACATCCTGCCCCAAACCAACTCAAAATACTACAAAGGAGGGAGCCATGTCCCTGAAATTCTCCTCACCCCATCCCTCTGTGTCCCATCCATTTCTCAGTGCCAACTCCACATCTGTTCATTTGTTGGTTTAATTTGACGGCCAACAACAACCCAGTCACTGGTCCATCTAGACACTCCTCCGATGGCTGGAGATGGTGTGAAACCGACTCTCTCTCCCTTCTGGTTTATTTTCTAACCCAACCAGGTCTATCATCCCCATCAGCTCCTCCTAGATTTACTTTGACATCTATTTTTATTGTTGTTTGTGTTTATGTTTAAAGATACAGCACTGAAACAGGCCCTTCGGCCCACCGAGTCTGTGCCGACCATCAACCACCCATTTATACTAATCCTACACTAATCCCATATTCCTACCACATCCCCACCTGTCCCTATATTCCCCTACCACCTACCTATACTAGGGGCAATTTATAATGGCCAATTTACCTATCAACCTGCAAGTCTTTTGGCTTGTGGGAGGAAACCGGAGCACCTGGAGGAAACCCACGCAGACACAGGGAGAACTTGCAAACTCCACACAGGCAGTACCCAGAATTGAACCTGGGTCGCTGGAGCTGTGAGGCAGCGGTGCTAACCACTGCGCCACTGTGCCGCCCAAACTGGGAAATTTGCCCCACACCCTCTTCCCCATCTTAGCCCCCAGGCTGGACCTTCACGTCCGGCCCTCATGTCCCCGCATCGGCATCGAGCAGTAACCCTGCTCCAACTCCAGGCTCAGTTTGATATTGCTCAGGACTAACTGCACTGGCACTGGCTAGGACCCAGTCCGTACAGTCAGCTCTGACCAATATCGGCTGGAGCTCCACCTTGGGACTGAAGTTGAAGGTCTCGAGGGGGGAACGCTCTGGTTGTTGCCTCGATTGTGTCGAGTGGGACCGGCTGGTTCAGGCCACTCGCCTGCCAGTTGCTGCCATCCCCTCCGCACAATCGATTGAGGCCCCGGTACCAACCTGTACCGAGACCGCCCAGAATATGAGGAAGAGTCCTCCCCTGGCGCCAGCCAGCTCTGAGGAGTCCGTGCCGACTGGTGCCAGTATAAGGCTGGTTCCCCCAAGCCCCACCAGCTAGTGTTGGTGGTCCTTCACCAGAGCCATCCTCTGGTGACACCAACCCAGCCCTGGGACATTGGTCTCCAGTTGGCAGCAGCTTATCTGGGGGACACCACCCTTGGGGGACTCGACCCCACTCAGGGTCACCTATGTTGGGGGTGATTGCAACTTTGGTGAGAGCAGTCGCAGGTCTCCGTTCACTTTTATAGATCTGTGTCTGCCTCCTCACCTCTGTGGACTCACCTTCAGCCACTCCCTGCAATTCTTTCGGGGTATCTAGGTTCCAAGGGCTCTCTCACACAGGGAGGGTACGTGTGCCTCACTGGCACCTCCCCCGAGTGGCAGGGGAACATGTCTCGAGGGTTTATCTCCATCGGCCCTCGTGTTCATGAGCTCGTAGCTAATCCAGCCGCCCTCGACTCTGTTCCCCGAGATTTACTATTATCAACCTTCCCTGTCGGTTGAGCCCTTGGAAGCTTCCTGGAGGCATCCGGCCTCGGAAGCCCAGTTGGGAGCCTGAGTCGGACCACGACCTCCAGTCGTTTAGGCTTTCATGTATTTAACACGAGGGTGACCTTGAGTCTGAAACTGTGGCTTCCGGAAGTCCCTTCACTTGGGGGTTTGAGTCCATGCTTGGGGTTTTGCAAAAGGCCACAAGCATCGACCTTTGCTGGATTCTTTTTCCCTTGATAAGCGTCCTCCGGTTAAGGCCAAGTTAGACAGTATCCATAGGACCTCCAGCACCCTGCTTCACACCTTGCAGTTTACTGGTATCTGGTCAACTGTAGTTGTGAAGGTATCAGAAGGAAAGTTATCGCCTGGTTCCACCCACAAGTGGGATCTGGCGCAGCTTCCTGCAGGGTTTGGCACATCTCCCCCAATTCCCTACCACCATATCCACTGGGGGGCGGCCTCACCGGCAGGTGAGTGGGTACAGAGTGTGGACCCCCTACAGAGAACATCGACTGCAGCAGCTGGCTGTGTGGGTGCCCTCATTGTAGGAGCAGAGTCTATCGCCCAGTGGATCTTGCATCACCCATTAGTATGGCCAAGCACCTTGGGCTTTCTTCAGGTACTGCAGATGCCCCTTGGTGCCGAGGCCTTCTTTGGTGAGCAAGTGGAGGAGCTGCTGCGGCAGAACCTTCAGGCATTCCCCAATTGGCATTTAAGACGTGGACACTGCTCACTCTAGAACTTAGTCTGTAGGCCCCTTCCATCAACCCACCAATACACTCACAGTCACCAATCCACTCACCTCCAACAGCCTTTCCCAGGCTGTATCCGGAACGGAATGTCCTTTGTACCCTGCTAGCTCCCTGCATTGCAGATTAGGACCTGGAATTCAGGCAGCTAGCAACACTTCATCTTTGATACCCTGTCCGGCTGCAAACCCCCCAAGCAGTGATCCTGCCTTTGCCAGTTGGAAGGGGGGGGATCACTCTTGGGTTAAAGAGACCAGAAGTAGTGAGTATCCTGTGGATTGGCAGCTTGAGCCTCCATGTTTCTCACAATGTGGTTTGCTTTGATGCTCAGAGGAACCATCTGCCAGTGGCCATTCTGGCAGGTGACACCATGGTCTTTTAGTATTGGGACTGAGAGTCAGGGATAATTCTCCAGAAGAGAACTGTTGGGGAGATTTCTCCAGGTGAAACTTCTGGATAACTATCCCCACTGCCAGTAATGTTTCCACAGCTCGCCTTTGTCACAGCATCTGAACTCGAGCTGATGCTCTTGGGGAACACTGTCTTCTCCAGGTTCTTCAGCTAATGCTTTGACAAATGGGTGATGTTGGGGGAGGTCACATTCAGGATGAATGGGCTTCCAGGCCAGTGGGCGTGCTTGAGCTCACTTGGCATTTCAACAGGCTCGGTCAGGGTGTGAACGGTATATTAGGACAGTGTGCACTTTCAGACTCGGGACGGCGGGGTAAGTCAGTGTGTCTGCAGACAGACAATATGACAGTAGTCCGGTATGTCAACAGGGTGGGACTCCCCCCTGGGTCCCTCTGTCAAGGAGATACGTTGCTTCCCATTGGTGCTTGTAGGACGGGGTGACACTTTTGCTGCCACATTTGGCCGGGGTGAACAACACAACAGTCGACACACTCAGCTGCTGTGTGTAGTTCACCTTCCGCGTGGATGATCCACACTGAGGTGGTCCAGAATATCTTCAGGACTTGGCGGGGGGGGGCCGTAGTTTACCAGATCGATCGACTTGCTCGTATCACCGGACAATCCCCAATCTGCTGGGGGACCTCAGGCAGTCATGGTGGAGGCTGGACTGTCTGTGGTTCTTTCGTTTCGAGATTCTGTTGCTCAGGGTAGCCTGATCTCCAGGATGCTCGGGAAATTTACAGCAGATGGTGGTTCTGGTTAACCCTTCATTGACCTCACAAACCGTCCTCCTTCTACATCCTGGTGTTGAATACTGCCGGTCTGATTTCAGGAGCCCACGGAGAAAGCCAAGTTATTTGGAGATTAAAGACGACCCTACTTTTAGTAAGGGAAACATCAGTTTTCATTCCAGCATCCTCCACACACGGCTGGACACTGTCCAACTGGTGCTCAGGGTTAGAAGGGTGGAACCTGCATGGGAACAGACTCCGGCTCCCAGGACAAGTTGATGAAAGTGAGTGTTATTCGTGGGAGCCAGCGCCAGAACCAAACAGTAAGCTGAAGGAGATTTGGGACTTTCCAGCTTCTGATTGACGGTCTGGCTGTTCAGATGGAATGCCCATCAGATTAGGGTATAGCAGCAATGTGACACTCATGGTTGTGATGCTCACTTTTATCATGTCTGTCCTTGGTCTCTTTAGCCCCTGTTCACAGACAGGCCCCTCCACCCTCCTCGTCCTCAGCACTACTTGGTTCGTCAGCAGCAGTGCGTCTAGAATGTCTGAATGATGATCAGCGCCCTTGGAAGCTGATCCTTTGCAAGCTGCTCCCTTGTAAGGTTCTCTTCATTTTCCGAGTGACGAGGCTTTTTCCACCCACCTGGGTGCCCCCTTGGGAATTGGAGGGGGTGTTTGGTATGTAGTTTCCTCGTTATGGGTTGTCTTTGGGTGTCAACAAGCTGAGTTCTGGGGTGTGCTAAAATTGAACACAGCACGGGAGCTGGGGAGGGACGGAGGGAGGGGAAAAGCATGTGGGCGTGCCCTCGACGGATAAGGCATTGAAAAAATGGCTTAAAAAGGAGGTCACGCCTGACCAAGTTTTCCCCAGGGAAATTGTGCCGATGCATCCCGATAATTAGATCCACATTCCCCCCCATTTGGCCGTCAATATTTCAGAGCTGATGTTCCATCCAAACATTGCTGGCTCTGTAACTCAATTCCAATCCACTGAGAGCCCAGCACAGACTAAAGGAATGGCATCAGTTCCCAACAAATTCAAAGATGTCACAGTTAGCAGGGAAGTGGGAACCCTGGACATGCTAATACAGAGCTAGAGTGCAGATGGTTGGAGACTAAGCTCTGAGGCAGTGTGTTCAGATGGTGTCTGGGAAAGCTATTGTCTTGGAAAGCAGTGGCTGAAGAGGGCTAGAGTGATCTCCTGGACTCGTTTCGATCGCCTCAGGGGGTCGGAGAGGAATTTCCCAGATTTTTTTCCCAAATTGGCCTGGGTTTTTATGTCTGGTTTTTCGCCTCTCTCAGGAGATCACATGGTCGAGGGTGGGGTGGGGAGTCAATCTGTGTTGTGATGAGAAGGCATCGCAGTTGTGTGGGACGTGCTGGACGGAGCAGACAGGAACCTATCCATCCGTCAATTCTCTATCAAGTCACGTTAATTCAACGACTTCAATGTGAAATCTGGAAATAAACGTGGATTCAAATTGGACAAACTTTCTGTGTTTTTTTCTGATTTGTGCGCGGGCTAGAATAAGGACCAGAAAAGCGAAGAGAAGGGTTCTCTTCATCTTCAGTTTGTTTTATTCATTCACGGGATGCGGGCGTTGCTGGCGAGGCCAGCACTTATTGCCCATCCCTTCTTGAAGAAATCTGTGTGATTTGTGAGGCTATTTCAGAGGGCTGCTTAGTGTCAACCAGGATGGCAGATTTCCTTCCCTGAAGGACATTAGTGAGCCAGATGGGTTGCTCCAACAATCCCCTACTTTCATGAACACCATCACTGATACAAGATTTTTAATTCCAAATTCTGATTTGATTAACTGAATTTCAATTGCCCAGCTGTCTTGGTGGGATTTGAACTCGTGTCTCTGGATTACTAGTCCAGTAATATGACCACGATGCCAGTCTATTGCCCTTAGACAGAGCTGCTGATTGGGTGAACTCTCTGAGCCACTTACCAGGTACTCCCTGAACTGAATCCCCAGTCAGCCACACAAACGTACATAAAGACTATCAGATCCATCGAGCTCGCCCCATCCAGTAGACAGTAGAACCTCACGCTCTCCCATCCCTCCTTACATATTAATATAATCTCTTGGAATGGAAAGGACCCTCGCCAATTCAGGATAATCCTCTGGGCAGCTGCTCTGTCAACACCCTGAGGCTCCAGGAGGACACATCATAATCTAACCTGGCCACTAACTCCATGTAACTCACAATGTCCTCTCAGGAACTTAGTCAGTTCCTCTTTTAAAGGTCTCTCTGTTACACGTGTTTGTTCCAGAGGGTGACGAGCCTGTGACAAGTGATGGAGTGGTACAGCACAGAAGACCATTCGGCCCATCGTGCCTGTGACAGATCTTGACTGGAGCCGCACACCCAGTCAGTCCCACCTGACCCAAAACTTGCCCAAATACAAACTGGTGGGAAGGAAAGAGACATACACTAAATACATGGAGAGCAGGGGACAGCAAGACAAGGGCAAATACAAAGATTAGAAGGAAGGTTAAAAAAAAAAACAATGAGGACAAAGGAAGTGTGAAATTAAATTGTCAAGGAATATAAAACAAGAGTAAAATATTTTACACACACATAAATAAAACAACTGGAAATCTCGATGGGAATTGATGTTACGAGAGGTTGGGCTAGGGTTGGGGCTGGGGTCGGGCCGTTGGTTTTGGGGTTAGATTTTAGGGTCCTGGATGGGGGTTACATGAGTGTTGTGGGGATTTGGGTTAGGGCTAGGGCTGGGGCTGGGGTCGGGGCCTTGAGCCTCGGGGCAGGGCCTTATGTTTAGGACTTTGGGTTCAGGGTTAGGGGATTTAGGGTTAGGGCTGGGTCTGGAGGGCAAGGGCCACCCCGGGTCAGTCACGGTCGCAGGCTCGGTTCAGGCATCCGGGACAGCCTCAGGGTTTGGTTACCTTAAGTTAGGGCTTGGGTTACGTGTTGAAGTTAGGTCTCGGGTTAGGCTTAGGGTTACGTGTTGGAGTTGGAGTTGGGGCTGTGGTCGGGGCATTAGGCTTTGGGGTGAAGCCTTAGGGTTGGGTCTGGATCCAGGGGAAAGAGTTACATTGACGTTATGGGGGGTTAAGGCTGGGGTCGGGACCTTGGGCCTATGGGTGGGGCCTTAGGTTTAGGTCTTTGTGTTTAAGGTTAGGGGGCATCAGGGTTGGGGCTGGGTCTGGGGAGCGAGGGCCACAGCGGGTCAGTCACGGTCGCAGGCGCGGATCAGGCATCCGGGCCAGCCTCAGGGTTTGGTTACATTAAGTTCTAGGTTAGCATTAGGGTATTTGGGCAATAGGGGTTTGTCCAGGGTTCTGCCATAGTATGCGTAAATCTAGTTCTTAAAGTGTTCCCTGTTTCCCCGATATATAAAATGTGACACTGTTTACATCGAATTGCATAGACCACATTTTGTTGCTCGCATGTAATTCTTTGCTTTATTAAAGCGGTTTTTCCTGTGTTCTCGTTTTGTAAGATTTTTAAGACCTTTAGGTGTTTAAATGTTCCACATTGTCTGTCACCGCAATTTGGTACGGTTTGTGCCTTTACGCTACTAGTGACCAATAGGTCTTTTAGGTTTTTGCCTCTTTTGAAAGCTGATGTTATGCTATATTGGCTCAGTGAGTTAACATCCCCTTTTAACTTTTCAAAATGGTTTCTCACTACCCTATTTATCTGTTGAGTTGTTGCGCCGTATGTTGTAACAAGTGGTAGTCTTGTAGTTGGCCTATACCGTGGCTGTGGGTTCTCCATCTCCCTCAGGAAATTGGACTTGATATGTCTGAGGAATCTCTTTGTGTACCCCCTCCGTCTCAGTGCGGTGAAAAGGGTGGTGACCGCTTTGTTGAAATCTTCTAGTTTTGTGGATATGCGGTGGAACCGCATGAGTTGTGACTTTACCAGTCCCCTAAAGGTGTGCCTGGGATGATGGCTTTTAGTGTGCAGGAGTGTATGTGTGTCAGTTACTTTGAAGAATACCTTTGTTGCTAATTTGTGACTGTTGTTCTCTAGTGGCAACTTAAAAACTGTAGTGTCGAGAAAGTCAATGCTTTCCTTGTGTGTTGTGGCTTTAATTTTAATGGAGGGGTGATGATTATTGAGAGTGTTGATGAAATCTTCTAATTCTGATTCTGTGTGGGTCCAAACCCCCCATATATCATCCAAGTACCTATAATAGCACATTGGGCGCTTGGGACACTTTTTGAAGACACTCTCCTCCCAGTCTGCCATGTAAATGTTTGCATAGGCCGGGGCAAACTTTTTACCCATAGCTGTGCCCTTAATTTGGAGGTACGATTCCCCATCGAATTCAAAGTTATTTTTTGTTAAACCCAGATGTAGTAGCTGAATTATAGCTTCATCTGGTCTTTTAGGGTGGGGAAATTTAGCGAGGGCATTTTTAACTGCCTGTATACCTCTGTTTGTTTCTATATTTGTATATAGGCTTTCGATGTCCATGGTAAAAAGAAGGGCATTAGGGGGTACGGTCAACGAGTTAACTATTTCTGTGAAGTGATATGTGTGATATATGTGATTTCCCCCCGCCCCCAGTTGTCTGATATTAACTGTGATTTCCCCCCGCCCCCAGTTGTCTGATATTAACTGTGATTTCCCCCCCGCCCCCAGTTGTCTGATATTAACTGTGATTTCCCCCCGCCCCCAGTTGTCTGATATTAACTGTGATTTCCCCCCGCCCCCAGTTGTCTGATATTAACTGTGATTTCCTCCCGCCCCCAGTTGTCTGATATTAACTGTGATTTCCCCCCGCCCCCAGTTGTCTGATATTAACTGTGATTTTCCCCCCGCCCCCAGTTGTCTGATATTAACTGTGATTTCGTCCCGCCCCCAGTTGTCTGATATTAACTGTGATTTCCTCCCGCCCCCAGTTGTCTGATATTAACTGTGATTTCCCCCCACCCCCAGTTGTCTGTTATTAACTGTGATTCTCCCCGCCCCCAGTTGTCTGATATTAACTGTGATTCTCCCCGCCCCCAGTTGTCTGATATTAACTGTGATTCTCCCCGCCCCCAGTTGTCTGATATTAACTGTGATTTCCCCCCGCCCCCAGTTGTCTGATATTAACTGTGATTCTCCCCGCCCCCAGTTGTCTGATATTAACTGATTTCCCCCCGCCCCCAGTTGTCTGATATTAACTGTGATTTTCCCCCGCCCCCAGTTGTCTGATATTAACTGTGATTTCCCACCGCCCCCAGTTGTCTGATATTAACTGTGATTCTCCCCGCCCCCAGTTGTCTGATATTAACTGTGATTTCCCCCCGCCCCCAGTTGTCTGATATTAACTGTGATTCTCCCCGCCCCCAGTTGTCTGATATTAACTGTGATTCTCCCCGCCCCCAGTTGTCTGATATTAACTGTGATGTCCCCCCGCCGGTTGTCTGATATTAACTGTGATTTCCTCCCGCCCCCAGTTGTCTGATATTAACTGTGATTTCCCCCCGCCCCCAGTTGTCTGATATTAACTGTGATTTCCCCCCGCCGGTTGTCTGATATTAACTGTGATTCTCCCCCGCCCCCAGTTGTCTGATATTAACTGTGATTTCCTCCCGCCCCCAGTTGTCTGATATTAACTGTGATTTCCCCCCGCCCCCAGTTGTCTGATATTAACTGTGATTCTCCCCGCCCCCAGTTGTCTGATATTAACTGTGATTTCCCCCCGCCCCCAGCTGTCTGATATTAACTGTGATTCTCCCCGCCCCCAGTTGTCTGATATTAACTGTGATGTCCCCCCGCCCCCAGTTGTCTGATATTAACTGTGATTCCCCCGCCCCCAGTTGTCTGATATTAACTGTGATTTCCCCCACCCCCCAGTTGTCTGATATTAACTGTGATTCTCCACGCCCCCAGTTGTCTGATATTAACTGTGATTTCCCCCCGCCGGTTGTCTGATATTAACAGTGATGTCCCCCCCGCCCCCAGTTGTCTGATATTAACTGTGATTTCCCCCACCCCCAGTTGTCTGATATTAACTGTGATTCTCCACGCCCCCAGTTGTCTGATATTAACTGTGATTTCCCCCCGCCGGTTGTCTGATATTAACAGTGATGTCCCCCCGCCCCCAGTTGTCTGATATTAACTGTGATTTCCCCCCGCCGGTTGTCTGATATTAACAGTGATGTCCCCCAGCCCGCAGTTGTCTGATATTAACTGTGATTTTCCCCCGCCCCCAGTTGTCTGATATTAACTGTGATTCTCCCCGCCCCCAGTTGTCTGATATTAACTGTGATTCTCCCCGCCCCCAGTTGTCTGATATTAACTGTGATTTCCCCCCGCCGGTTGTCTGATATTAACAGAGATTCTCCCCGCCCCCAGTTGTCTGATATTAACTGTGATTCTCCCCGCCCCCAGTTGTCTGATATTAACTGTGATTTCCCCCCGCCCCCAGTTGTCTGATATTAACTGTGATTTCCCCGCCCCCAGTTGTCTGATATTAACTGTGATTCTCCCCGCCCCCAGTTGTCTGATATTAACTGTGATTCTCCCCGCCCCCAGTTGTCTGATATTAACTGTGATTTCCCCCCGCCGGTTGTCTGATATTAACAGTGATTCTCCCCGCCCCCAGTTGTCTGATATTAACTGTGATGTCCCCCCGCCGGTTGTCTGATATTAACTGTGATTTCCCCCCGCCCCCAGTTGTCTGATATTAACTGTGATTTTCCCCCGCCCCCAGTTGTCTGATATTAACTGTGATTTCCCCCCGCCCCCAGTTGTCTGATATTAACTGTGATTTCCCCCCGCCCCCAGTTGTCTGATATTAACTGTGATTCTCCCCGCCCCCAGTTGTCTGATATTAACTGTGATGTCCCCCCACCCCCAGTTGTCTGATATTAACTGTGATTCTCCCCGCCCCCAGTTGTCTGATATTAACTGTGATTCTCCCCGCCCCCAGTTGTCTGATATTAACTGTGATTCCCCCCCGCCGGTTGTCTGATATTAACTGTGATTCTCCCCGCCCCCAGTTGTCTGATATTAACTGTGATTCTCCCCGCCCCCAGTTGTCTGATATTAACTGTGATTCTCCCCGCCCCCAGTTGTCTGATATTAACTGTGATTTCCCCCCGCCGGTTGTCTGATATTAACTGTGATTCTCCCCGCCCCCAGTTGTCTGATATTAACTGTGATGTCCCCCCGCCGGTTGTCTGATATTAACTGTGATTTCCCCCCGCCCCCAGTTGTCTGATATTAACTGTGATTTTCCCCCGCCCCCAGTTGTCTGATATTAACTGTGATTTCCCCCCGCCCCCAGTTGTCTGATATTAACTGTGATTTCCCCCCGCCCCCAGTTGTCTGATATTAACTGTGATTCTCCCCGCCCCCAGTTGTCTGATATTAACTGTGATGTCCCCCCCACCCCCAGTTGTCTGATATTAACTGTGATTCTCCCCCGCCCCCAGTTGTCTGATATTAACTGTGATTCTCCCCGCCCCCAGTTGTCTGATATTAACTGTGATTTCCCCCCGCCCCCAGTTGTCTGATATTAACTGTGATTTTCCCCCGCCCCCAGTTGTCTGATATTAACTGTGATTTCCCCCCGCCCCCAGTTGTCGTGATATTAACTGTGATTTCCCCCCGCCCCCAGTTGTCTGATATTAACTGTGATTCTCCCCGCCCCCAGTTGTCTGATATTAACTGTGATTTCCCCCCGCCCCCAGTTGTCTGATATTAACTGTGATTTTCCCCCGCCCCCAGTTGTCTGATATTAACTGTGATTTCCCCCACCCCCAGTTGTGTGATATTAACTGTGATTTCCCCCCGCCCCCAGTTGTCTGATATTAACTGTGATTTTCCCCCGCCCCCAGTTGTCTGATATTAACTGTGATTTCCCCCCGCCCCCAGTTGTGTGATATTAACTGTGATTTCCCCCCGCCCCCAGTTGTCTGATATTAACTGTGATTCTCCCCCGCCCCCAGTTGTCTGATATTAACTGTGATGTCCCCCCACCCCCAGTTGTCTGATATTAACTGTGATTCTCCCCCGCCCCCAGTTGTCTGATATTAACTGTGATTCTCCCCGCCCCCAGTTGTCTGATATTAACTGTGAATCTCCCCGCCCCCAGTTGTCTGATATTAACTGTGATTTCCCCCCGCCCCCAGTTGTCTGATATTAACTGTGATTTCCCCCCACCCCCAGTTGTCTGATATTAACTGTGATTCTCCCCGCCCCCAGTTGTCTGATATTAACTGTGATTTCCCCCCGCCGGTTGTCTGATATTAACAGTGATGTCCCCCAGCCCGCAGTTGTCTGATATTAACTGTGATTTTCCCCCCGCCCCCAGTTGTCTGATATTAACTGTGATTCTCCCCGCCCCCAGTTGTCTGATATTAACTGTGATTCTCCCCGCCCCCAGTTGTCTGATATTAACTGTGATTCTCCCCGCCCCCAGTTGTCTGATATTAACTGTGATTTCCCCCCGCCGGTTGTCTGATATTAACAGAGATTCTCCCCGCCCCCAGTTGTCTGATATTAACTGTGATTCTCCCCGCCCCCAGTTGTCTGATATTAACTGTGATTTCCCCCCGCCCCCAGTTGTCTGATATTAACTGTGATTTCCCCCGCCCCCAGTTGTCTGATATTAACTGTGATTCTCCCCCGCCCCCAGTTGTCTGATATTAACTGTGATTCTCCCCGCCCCCAGTTGTCTGATATTAACTGTGATTTCCCCCCGCCGGTTGTCTGATATTAACAGTGATTCTCCCCGCCCCCAGTTGTCTGATATTAACTGTGATGTCCCCCCGCCGGTTGTCTGATATTAACTGTGATTTCCCCCCGCCCCCCAGTTGTCTGATATTAACTGTGATTTTCCCCCGCCCCCAGTTGTCTGATATTAACTGTGATTTCCCCCCGCCCCCAGTTGTCTGATATTAACTGTGATTTCCCCCCGCCCCCAGTTGTCTGATATTAACTGTGATTCTCCCCGCCCCCAGTTGTCTGATATTAACTGTGATGTCCCCCCACCCCCAGTTGTCTGATATTAACTGTGATTCTCCCCGCCCCCAGTTGTCTGATATTAACTGTGATTCTCCCCCGCCCCCAGATGTCTGATATTAACTGTGATTCTCCCCGCCCCCAGTTGTCTGATATTAACTGTGATTTCCCCCCGCCCCCAGTTGTCTGATATTAACTGTGATTTTCCCCCGCCCCCAGTTGTCTGATATTAACTGTGATTTCCCCCCGCCCCCAGTTGTGTGATATTAACTGTGATTTCCCCCCGCCCCCAGTTGTCTGATATTAACTGTGATTCTCCCCGCCCCCAGTTGTCTGATATTAACTGTGATTTCCCCCCGCCCCCAGTTGTCTGATATTAACTGTGATTTTCCCCCGCCCCCAGTTGTCTGATATTAACTGTGATTTCCCCCCACCCCCAGTTGTGTGATATTAACTGTGATTTCCCCCCGCCCCCCAGTTGTCTGATATTAACTGTGATTTTCCCCCCGCCCCCAGTTGTCTGATATTAACTGTGATTTCCCCCCGCCCCCAGTTGTGTGATATTAACTGTGATTTCCCCCCGCCCCCAGTTGTCTGATATTAACTGTGATTCTCCCCGCCCCCAGTTGTCTGATATTAACTGTGATGTCCCCCCACCCCCAGTTGTCTGATATTAACTGTGATTCTCCCCGCCCCCAGTTGTCTGATATTAACTGTGATTCTCCCCCGCCCCCAGTTGTCTGATATTAACTGTGAATCTCCCCGCCCCCAGTTGTCTGATATTAACTGTGATTTCCCCCCGCCCCCAGTTGTCTGATATTAACTGTGATTTTCCCCCCCGCCCCCAGTTGTCTGATATTAACTGTGATTTCCCCCGCCCCCAGTTGTGTGATATTAACTGTGATTTCCCCCCGCCCCCCAGTTGTCTGATATTAACTGTGATTTTCCCCCGCCCCCAGTTGTCTGATATTAACTGTGATTTCCCCCCGCCCCCAGTTGTGTGATATTAACTGTGATATCCCCCCGCCCCCAGTTGTCTGATATTAACTGTGATTCTCCCCCGCCCCCAGTTGTCTGATATTAACTGTGATGTCCCCCCACCCCCCAGTTGTCTGATATTAACTGTGATTCTCCCCGCCCCCAGTTGTCTGATATTAACTGTGATTCTCCCCGCCCCAGTTGTCTGATATTAACTGTGAATCTCCCCGCCCCCAGTTGTCTGATATTAACTGTGATTTTCCCCCGCCCCCAGTTGTCTGATATTAACTGTGATTTCCCCCCGCCCCCAGTTGTGTGATATTAACTGTGATTTCCCCCCCGCCCCCAGTTGTCTGATATTAACTGTGATTCTCCCCGCCCCCAGTTGTCTGATATTAACTGTGATGTCCCCCCACCCCCAGTTGTCTGATATTAACTGTGATTCTCCCCGCCCCCAGTTGTCTGATATTAACTGTGATTCTCCCCCGCCCCCAGTTGTCTGATATTAACTGTGAATCTCCCCGCCCCCAGTTGTCTGATATTAACTGTGATTTCCCCCCGCCCCCAGTTGTCTGATATTAACTGTGAATCTCCCCGCCCCCAGTTGTCTGATATTAACTGTGATTTCCCCCCGCCCCCAGTTGTCTGATATTAACTGTGATTTCCCCCCCGCCCCCAGTTGTCTGATATTAACTGTGATTTCCCCCCGCCCCCAGTTGTCTGATATTAACTGTGATTCTCCCCCGCCCCCAGTTGTCTGATATTAACTGTGATTTCCCCCCGCCCCCAGTTGTCTGATATTAACTGTGATTTCCCCCGCCCCCAGTTGTCTGATATTAACTGTGATTTCCCCCCGCCCCCAGTTGTCTGATATTAACTGTGATTTCCCCCCGCCGGTTGTCTGATATTAACTGTGATTCCCCCCGCCCCCAGTTGTCTGATATTAACTGTGATTTCCCCCCGCCCCCCAGTTGTCTGATATTAACTGTGAATCTCCCCGCCCCCAGTTGTCTGATATTAACTGTGATTTCCCCCCGCCCCCAGTTGTCTGATATTAACTGTGATTTCCCCCGCCCCCAGTTGTCTGATATTAACTGTGATTTCCCCCCGCCCCCAGTTGTCTGATATTAACTGTGATTTCCCCCGCCCCCAGTTGTCTGATATTAACTGTGATTTCCCCCCGCCCCCAGTTGTCTGATATTAACTGTGATTTCCCCCCCGCCCCCAGTTGTCTGATATTAACTGTGATTTCCCCCCGCCCCCAGTTGTCTGATATTAACTGTGATTTCCCCCCGCCGGTTGTCTGATATTAACAGTGATGTCCCCCCGCCCCCAGTTGTCTGATATTAATTGTGATTTCCCCCCGCCGGTTGTCTGATATTAACTGTGATTTCCCCCCGCCGGTTGTGTGGTGA